>NW_024599166.1:0-35302 GCF_004379255.2 Salvia splendens | reverse complement strand
GTCGCCTGCCCAACGCATGACGTTTGGCGCGACGAAGTGACGTCACGTCTCAATCCCTCCACTGCGAATGCTCTTAGATCCTTGTACCATTGCGTTTTTTTTCATTGGGTCCTTTTACAATTTTTATCTTTAGGTACTTATACCAATATATTTTTATTTAAGAGGTTTATATACTTTTGTTTTTATTTGGTTGCTATGTATTTAATGAATTTGGTAATTGTTCAAATTGAAAAGTGATGACAATCAGCACAAGAATCATATGGTTCGGTATAAAAGTCTACAACCACAAAAGAAGATACTCCATTTGTCCCAAAATTGATGGTATACTTTTTTTTTGTTTATATGTAAAAAAGTGTTACATTTCCTTTAGAGAAAAAGTAAATTCTCTCCCATCAATATATAAAAGTAAATTTTTATTTTCTACTTAACATACGAAACAACATTTCTTAAATCATGCATCATTCGCCCAATGTGACACATATGGAGTGAGTACTATCTATGTGTTGTCCACTTTTAAAAAAAAAGATCTATTCCAATATAAAACAAGATTTAGAACAAGAGATAGAATTCCTTCAACACCAGAAGTTGGAATGTACTTTATTGAATAACAATCTCACTGGTCTCCAAAAATTTATTTATACAATGAATAACAATCTCAGAGATGACAAATGAATTCCATGACACCAGCAGCTTACAAATGCATTTTTAACATACTGTCGTTAAAAAGGATGAGATCCCAATTGCATCATGACTTGATACAATTGTTGGCACAAATTTTAGATTTTGATGTTAGTTTAATAATCTATAGTTGTTTTATTGTTGCGTTTTCAATATATGTTATCTTATTATCGTATTTCATAATATATGTAATGTTCTTTATACTTTGCATTTTTATTTTTTATATAATTCAAATATTAAAAGAAAATAACACAAACTGATAATTAAAAAAATAGTGAAATAAGGCATGACTAGAAACGAAAGGTGCTCAATCTGAAATAAAAAAATGCTGATGGGGCATGGCTGAAAATGAGATTGATTTTCAGAGAGATGCTCAAATCCAGATCATACACAAAATTTCCCTTTTAAAAGAGAGCACAGCACAAACAAAGGAAAGGAAAAAAACTACTACATCAACAGAGCTACTATCATGGTGTCTCAAGAAAACAAAAGGAATATCCATCAAAGGATCTGGGCAGCAGTATTCAGCTTTTCTGCTAAGCTAAGTTGTGTTCTCGTAATGCTAGAAAAATAAAGCAACAGAAGTTGGTCCTGCAAGAAGATGAAAACATAGTTTAACAAAAATACATCTCCAACCATAACGACTATGAATTTCAATAGCTCATGACCTTCACCACTATCTTCCGTTGTAAGTGTCTCAAGATTTTCTATAAATAAACTTTGAAATACTTATTAGAAATTGTAGGTTTAGTTAAATCAAGGCAGAAGTGCGCATTGGAGAAAGAGAAATAATAAATTTTAATTATGTTTAATTTGAAATAATGGACAACCCAAAGAAAGAATGTAAACATCTTATTAACTTTTGAGTAATTAAGGCATCAGCAACCATACAGTAGATAGGATTTCATACCTGCAGACTGTCATTCACTAGCTTATCAAAAGCATTTGGAGATAGTTTGGGAAGAGCTGCTATTTTATCAGATAAAAATCTTCCAATTTTATCATCAGGGGCGCTGCGTCCTTCCTGAAACAATAAAAAAAATACATGTTTAAATCACAAGCATGGACGGGAAAGAAGAGATTCAGGCAAAAAAAACAAAAAACAGCTTCCTCACCACGACATTATCCACATATTTGTACACATCGTCAATTAGAGCAAGCAACCGTTCCGTGGTTGCTTCCATTCCCTCGAGATCATTTGGAAGCTTGTGAACAATTGTTGGCTTAAGAACATTAACTGTGCAAAGAAATCCAGATAAGATTTTGAGCAACGGTATGTATGACATGCACTTGTTCAGCCTGAGAACTTTTATCTTAAGTGATAATTTAATAAGGGCATTTTCGACAATGAAGGAAACAAGAATCCATCTAACAGAGACCAGAAAAAGCTAACTACATGATGTGAGAATAATTAGGGTTCCATTTCACAGGTGCTACTTGAAAAAAAGTTCCATTAAAATGTAAGTAAATTTTGTTGGGCGGTTTGGCCCTCAGTTGTTTTTCAAGTTCATTATGAATTTATGATTCTTGTTGGTTGGACATCCAAAGTTTTTGATAGAAATTTGATTCAAGTAACAAATGGTAAATCAAAACCAAAGAATGAGCTGGAAGTGCAACTAATTATGGCACAACAGTAAATTTCACTGGTACTCCAAAGGTATTGAAACAGCTCAGTCCTGACTCTGAAGATTAGCTCAAACCTCAAATTTAATTAAAAAGAATATGAAAGACGAATGTCAATTAGGTAAATACACAGAAATATTTCAAACAACATGTTAAAAAACACTATGAAGCAGTGAAGTCTGTAAACCAGACAGAGTTCAAAATGCGTAAAGTAGCATCCCCAACTTTCCCGGTGCACAACACACTACCACAATGTCAATTTTCCGACCAACACAATGTTATTTGCTAGTTAGAAGGTTAAGGCACTGATATAACCTTGAATCTCCACATAACCACTAATGTAAACCACACACCCAGGGATTTAATTAAATGATGAATGATAGACAACTAGTTCGGATATTCAACAATTAAACAGCCCGCAAAGAGAAAATGTTAATAAGTTCAGGTCGATACTTACACCCAATCTGTTCCGCCTCAACCATGCATAGGTCCAGTGCAATTTCTTGAAATTGTGCAGCAAGTTGTTGGTCTCCAAGAGACAGACCAACAGAGACAAAAGCCTTAATTGAAGCATTACCAGTTCTAAATTCAGTATCAACAGTCAAATGAATAGGATTGTTAACTTCTCTAGAGTAGAACTCATGGATTAAAGTACTGCCACCAATGACTCCGCCGGTTGAAAACCTATCCGCACAAGCATGATCAATTCAAAAACTACGAAATTATCATAAAAGTGAGATCATACAAGTCATGCATTCTTCATTTCCATTTTAATATATGACTGATACAGATATACATATCGAAGGATATGCATACTTAGTTAAGTTTAGTTAGGATTTATTACTATTATTTAAATTAAGTTTGTTAGGATTTATTATTATTAGGATTACGTTACTATTTAAATTAGGATTAGATTTGTTGCTATATTTTCTCACTTGTAAGCCTATAAATATAAGTCTCCACAACGATAAAATCATCTTGGAGAGATCAGTTTATTGGACGAGTTTTTCTCGTAGGCCCTCCTTCGTGAGGATTAGGCCTCTGCGGAGGATTTCCCTTTCTTGTTTTGCTATTCAGTTTCTTTCAATAAAGCTGAGAGTTCAATTCCCAAAGGTTCTTGTTATTTCATTGTGGCAATTTACCAAACAGTTGGTGTGTGAGTACGCTGCGTGCCAATTTGTCTAGCATATCTCGTGCTCGCATAGGATCGGCGGCCTTAACTCTTAACAATTGGTGCGGTGAACGTGGTTAAGGCCGCCGATCCTATGCGAGCACGAGATATGTTTCCATATAAAAAATGTGTTAATTAGAGTAAGATATCAAAAGGGAAAATGTGTAGTTATCAATTTGATGTCATTACACAATCCATTAGAGTGATCTGTGTTTTTAATAACTTCATGAGTATCAAATTTCAATAACAATTGATGATTAGGAGTCTAAACACTTTAAATCATTCAAAAATTCAACCAAATGTATCTTAACAAAATCATTTGATGTTTTATCAGAATTTGATATGCTATCAGAGGTCAAACAAACTCGACTATGATTGATCCAAAGAATTCATGAATTGATTAGCCTCATCAACCACCTCTAAAGTAGAAGCAAGTATAGCAAGATCATTCAAACAATCGATATTCCATTATTTATATATATACTACAATCGGGATGTAATCAAGTGCAAACTATATATATTGTACAAACTTCAAACTATGATCTGGAAAGTTAGAAAATGTCAACAAATGACAAAATAACAGAACAAAAAATGTCAACACAGTGTCAACGGTTGATGTTGTGTTCATAATGTGTTGACACTATATTGACATCAAAATCTTAAAATTTTACAATGTTTTGACATTTTGTTGACACTGTATTGAAGAGTTTGAAATTTGTACAATATATAGAGTTTGTAATTTATCACTACACTACTATAATCTAAGTATAGAATACAAATAAATACAGTGTACAAAATTAGTAAATTTGATCATACAATATATTTATAACAAAACTTCTGTATAGATAACGGTATTTTTTAGAATATCAAAACCAATATTTGAGCTTTAATAACCCCATCCCAGTTTGAAGACTTTTCGTTGCCTCTAATTTGAAGTCTCACTAGACCCTAAGACACATGAGCAGAGGCCCAAATGCATTTTTGATATTCGAAGAATGTACACGGCATTTTTTATATCGACATGTAGCTATACTAATGGATAGGATAATAGAAAGTGTAAATTATAGTATTTGAATTATTTATAATATTTAACTCGGTATTATCTAATACGCATATTTAAGTTCTAAACATAAAATATTTCAAAATTAATAAATTTAATCATAATAATATCTTCCTCATGTCCCACTGAAATGATATTCAATTAATATAAATAAAGTTCATGTTACACTCTTTTACTTATATTTTATCTCCTATTTTACTCTCTTTTATTATACACAATTATTAACTCCAACGAATATTCGTATTTTTAAAATATAAGAAACATATCCCAAAAATTATATATTTTAATAGTTAGTGTAAATCAAGAATTAATATTTCAAAATATTTTTCGTTTCATTCACGATGTATAGCACTTTTTTTTATCATATTTATTTTGATAATGCTTTTATTAATCTTTTATAATACCTCATATAATATAATCTTATTTATTAGTTTATGAATAGTATTGTTATTAATTTTTTGTTCAAACAAATTAAAACTGTAAAATAAATATATGACAACAAATTATACTAATTAACCATTTTTGAAAATATTTATCAATATAAGTAACAATACATCAGTTCAATAGCGAAACACCCTCACCTAAAAATAAAAATCGAACTATTCATTTTACAAAGTTATTACCGGAAGTTGATCAGTTGTCCACTTGCTAAAACAAAGCCAAAGATATATTCTCCCTAGGTCGTTACATTCTTGTTTGATAAAAACTTTATTATTTTTTTTACTTTATTTTCTCTTTTTCTCTCATAAGTTATTCTTTTTTACATTTTTATTTTCTTTCCACTTAACTTTTAAATATCAATTTCTTAAATTTTATGCTTAAAAGAAATGCATTAAGTAGTTTGGGACAAATGAGTAATAAATTTACCTAGCTGGATTCACTATTTGATAATTTATGGTGCGTCTAAGCTTTATTTCTATATTATAGTAATAATATTTCCCTATGAGTATAATATAAATTAAATATTTCAAAAGAATTAAAAAAATATCACAAAGAAACTGCAATAATGAAAAAGAATGTTGGAACAATCAAATATGGGAAAATTGATTTATTACTTTAGAAGGTCCTTATTAGCATGACAACAATAGTTAATTATTGAAAATTTCCAAGCAAATTCCAGCTAATAATATCACGTCGATAGCTGTTCATTAGTTCTTATATAAGACAAAATTTAAGTGTTGATATAGTTAATTACAAATAAAGAAAGGATGAGCAAATGCCAAATTTAGGCATTTTTTATAACAGAACTCTAAGCTAAATAATACTCACTCTGTCCCATAATAGATGACATACTTGGAGTTTGACACAAAATTTTCGGAGAAGTTGTTTTGTGTGTTTAGTGTAGAGAGAAAATAATATATTTATATTAATGTGCGAGAAAACTTTTTCTAAAAAAGAAAATGTGACATCTTTTATGGGATAAACTAAAAAAGAAAGTGTGATATCTATTATGGCACAGATGGAGTATCAATTAGAGTAGTTGTTTCTTACATAAAACAAATTGAAGTACCGATTAGTTAATATAAAAAAAAAAGATGAGCAAAACTCTGAGTAGCAATTCAATAATTCTTACATAAAACAAAACTGTAGGTTTGATGTAGTAATTTGTGTATTCCTAAGTTAGAGGTTTTAATTAATTGTTGGTCTTCTTTATTCAGCTACAATTCTTCGTTGGGACATCATTGTCTCATCATTACGGGTGGTGATAGATTCGATTTCCCAGCATACCGAAAAATATAATTGGATGATGTTAATTCTACCCAAAAAAAAATTATTCAAAATTTTTTGCAAATATTTTTTGTTTAATATAGATAAGGCTGTCACTTAAAATTCAGTAACTAACCAGATATTTTTGCCAAATATTCTTGTGTGTGTGAGAATTTTTTCAATTATTAAAATTCTAAAATTTTAGTTTATTATAAAATTGATATGATATTAAATTTTAATATAATATAAGATAATTTTGTTAAAATTTGAAATAGAAGAAAGGAAAAAATATGGAATAGTCATTCCTTTGCTAAATGGAAGGAATGACTATTCCCATGTGGAATGGAATGGTGATTTCCTAATGAAAAAAAACCCTAAACCCTAAGCAAATGAATGGAATGAAGGTAGGAATGTCATTCTATTCCCTCATTTCCTTCCACCATACAAAGTGCCCCTTAAGGGCTTCTTGGTATGATGGAATAGAATAAGGAGAGGTTGAAATGAAGATGAGAAATGACATAAGAATTTCATTTCATTCTTGTGCTTGGTGAATGTAAGGAATACAAATGGAATGGAATTGTGTAGTGTATAAATTATGTGTAGTGTGTAGTGTGTGCAATGTGTGTGTATAGTGTGCATAGTGTTGTGTACAGTGCGGGTGCGCAATGTGTGTGTACCATTCCTTTCCTTAGCAAAATGGATATAAATTTTTCTAATAAATAAAAACTCTAAAATTTTAGTTTTATTATAATATTTAAACATTATAAAATTGAGTGAAATTAAATTTAAATATAATATACTATGTTTTATAATTTTGTTAAAATCTAAAATAAGAAGAAAAGAGAATGAAATGGAATGAAATAATCATTCCTTAGCAAAATGGAAGGAATGACTATTCTCGTGGGAAATGGTAATTCCAAATGGAATGATGATTTTTCAGGTAAAAGAATACCAAGCAAGAGAACGGAATTAAGGTAAGAATATCATTTAATTCCATCATACAAAGTATCCCCTTAGGGTTTAGAGAATGCAGAGGCGCCTCCATCTCCCTCCTCACTTCTTGACTTTTCGTCGCCAACCTCCCTCCAGCCGGTACCACCAGCCCACACTTTTTTAAGTCTCTCTAATTCCCTCTCAATTTTGTTCATATCACCACTGACAACCAACACCTTTGTCGTTATTCTACCACTCAACCGACCATAGCCACACAGTTGCATCGTCCACCAAACACCATCCTTCCTCTAAAAAAGAAACAACTCATATTCATGCTCAATCTCGTAACTTCAAAACTCTTGAAATGAAAGGTTAGATTCAATCCAAAATGTAACAAAAGTGATTAAATTGGACGTTATTTGTCTCAAGTTGGAGATTGTGATTAGACATTTCGGAGTGGCAGGACAATCGTCGGAGTACAACACCGTGGAAAAAAAATATCCAAAAAGATTTTAATATGAAAAAAATGAAAAATGAAAAAAAATTAATATCATCGTTGTTGAAATATTTGTAGTGGGGTTGTAAGTTTAAGTGTGAGTCTTGTTTTTTTAACGTACTGTACTAATGTAAATGTAGGGGTTGTGCTCAAATTTAAATTGGGATAAGTGGGTGGTAATTAAATAGGATAAAAGTGGGTCCATTTTGAATCACTTTCAAAGAAAAAGAGACTGCCCATTTGTTTTATTTGATTTAAGTATAGCCCACTTTCTACACTTAGGTCCGGGAAAGAGTTGAAAGCTTCATTCAACAATAACTCAAACAACGGATCGGGGGAAACATCGGAACGTGGAGCTAGGTTGCCCAGTACAGTATATTGCCCAAGTAAGGAAACTGCCCAGTTTGAGCGGGTAGAGGATAGCGATGAATAGATCCAAGTGAACATTATCATTCCTCCCGATGGGCCTATACCCTTACCTTTGAGACCAAAGGCAGATTTGAGTTGCATAGAGAAGGAGGTGCTCCAACCAATTGCTAAAGCTAAACCTCCATTTCCGGGGCGATTTGTACATAAGGAAATGAAGGCGGATCCGATGGATTTCATGGATATTTTCAACAAGTTGGAGGTCTGCATACCATTCATGGAGGCATTGAAACTGCCCTCGCTCAACAAATTCATCAAGGATTGTATCACCAGGAAATCAAAGGCGGATGGGAAGATCGTGGTAGGTGAGAACGTGTCCGCCGTCATCCAAAATCATCTTCCATCAAAATGCAACGACCCGTGTATGTTTTCACTTCCCATTATTATTGGAGATGTTCATATCCCACATGAAATGTGTGACCTTGGTGCTTCTATAAATGTTATGCCCTTGTCCATTTATAATCGTTTGGTTGGAGTTGAGATGTCCGAGACAAAGGTTGTGATTCAACTAGCCGATAGGTCTTGCGTATGTTCTGAGGGTGTGGTTGAGAATGTTGTTGTGAAAGTGCATGAATTTCAATATCCCGCTGACTTTTATGTGATTAGAATGAATGATATAATGTCTAGGGAATCTAATGGTATGTTGTTAGGAAGACCATTCTTGCGAACCGCTAAGAGCATGATCAATGTGTTTGAGGGTATCATTTGTTTGGACTATCATGGTGAAAAATATACGTTTGGTATTGATGATGCTATGAAGAGACCCTTGGTTGTTGAGAATGCAAATTCTCTTGATATCATTGATCCGGTGGTCCAAGATTACTTTGAGGCCGAGTTTTTGCAGGATAGGTACCCTACATCTACCATTGAAGAGCAAGCTGAGTTGAAGGCAAGCAGTATGAGTGAGTTATTTTGCTCACAAGGATTGAATGATGAGGAGATAGAGGTGGCCGTCATGAAATGGTGCAACAAATTGGAGCATGCAAAGTCTGCCAGCAACCTGCCCAATCCAGACGAACTGCCAAACCAGTGCAACCTGCTCAGTCTGAGGGCAGAGGAGGAATTGGTGCCGTCAGAAGTTCAGCAACCAAAATTGGAATTGAAGCCGCTGCCCGCCAACCTTAAGTATGTTTACTAGAGAGAAAATGACATTCTCCCCGTTATCATAAGTAGGGGATTGGAGAAGGGCCAAGAAGAGAAGTTGATCAAGTTTTTGAAGGGGCACAAAAAGGCGATTGGGTGGACATTGGCCGATATCAAGCTTAGGACCCCTAGGATCCATCCAATGCAATTCAGAAGGTCCAGAAGCCCCGCTACAACCCTCTCAAAAGATGTCCTCGAGAGATTGAATGAAGCCACGCGAAAGTATCATTTCCCACTTCCTTTCATCGACCAAATGCTCGAGAGATTGGCCGGCAAGAGGTACTTTTCCTTCCTTGATGGGTACAGTGGTTATTTCCAAATATTTGTCAACCCCGATGACAAGAGAAGACAACCTTCACTTGCCCATTTGGCATTTATGCATACCGACACATGCCATTCGGATTATGCAATGCACCCAGAACCTTACAAAGTTGCATGATGAGCATATTCTCCGACCTTATTTTGGAGTGCATTGAGATTTTTATGGATGACTTCACAGTATATGGGGACTCCTTTGAGAAATGTGTGAGTGACTCAACTTTATTTTACCCAATTAATACCCGCAAGTGTACGGGGTTATTGTAGCATTTAGCAAGCAAGAGTATATCGTATCCCACAGAGACAAATAAGTGTCAACTTGAGTACCACGAACCAATTTCAACTACTATCCAGACAATCAGAAATTTTTTTGGTTTTAAAACTAACAACTACTAAAAGCATGTAAAGTCAGAGAATAAAATAGAACACTTAAACACGAAAGCAATTAAGAAAGCTGTGTAAGATGGTGGAGAAATATGCAGAATTCAAGGATCCGATGCACAACTCATAGCCTAACCCAATTGAAATCGATTTACCATTTAAAGTCTCTAGAATTATTGAATCAATCACACATGTAGATTAAACCCCCTCCCGAGGTGAGAAACCTGTAGATTAAGTGTAACAATTGAAGTCCCCTTCTAATTCTTAGACCTAACTCCCAATAGATCGATTAGATAACAGATTCCACTCAAAACCTCAACTCTCCCGAGTTCTATTGAATTAAGGTGTGAATTATTCTTCTTTCAAGATTAATTATTTCATCTCCCGATTACTCTAAGAAATCCTAACACTCCCAATTGGTGATCAAGCAATTGTTAGGAAAAAGCACAAGAATAATTCAAATAATTACAAGAGCAAGATAAAAACGAAGTCAATTGGATTAATAATTATGAATCAATGCATCTTCACCAAGAATTCTACACAAAGTGTTTAGCTACTCATGTTCAAAGTAGAAAACAAACAAAAACTAAAGAAAACAATAGAATTCATGATACGGATTACAATTGGCGGAGGAATCGAAGCTTGAATCTTCAATCTTCTTCCAAGAGTTCTTGATAGAGAGAGAGTGTGTGTTTTTGCGGCTTGTAGAGAATGCTTTTTCGTTGCCCTAGCTTCTCTCTCTTATTTTTCCCTTCAGAAAAATCACGCCTGGGCTAAAAAACGTCAGTCAGACGGACCCGGCCGGGTGGAATTATTGCACATAAAATACACCCGGTCGGGTAGAAGTCTCTGGACTCTTTATGAACAAAATTGGCCACCCGGCCGGGTGGAATTATTGCACATAAAATTCACCCGGCCGGGTAGCTCCCGGCAGTCCGCGCGGCTTTCGTAGATCGGCCATATCTCTCTCATCCGAACTCCGATTGGGGCGTGTGAGGTACCCACGCGAAGCTCTTTCGATGATGAAGACAATGGTTCTCTCAAAATAGGATTCGGACCCCATATTGATAGGCAGATTAACGTTTGAAGCAGACCCCAGTCACGGCTTGACTCATTTTGACCCTTTTTTACCTATTTTAACTTCAAACACTTGATAAACTCATCAAAGCACCTTTATAGTGAAATATGAACGTAAACTCAAGTAATATGCATTTAAAAACCAATTATCACCACGTTTAACGCCCAATAAAACAGTTAAAATACGAGTTTATCAACTCCCCCAAACTTAATCACTTGTTTGTGCTCAAACAAGAAGCAGACAACAATCAAATATAAACTCGTACACATAAGTTGGATCTCATCATTGCCTCAGTTAATAAACAATAGCATGCATCAATAACTTAACACACATGTAAACCAATTGATCATTGCTTCAAGTTACTAACACGTATGCAACCTTGTCAATTTGCCCTCACAAGATAGATATGTAGTGTAATTCTCCCACTCTCAAAGTGTATAGGTAAAATACAAGCTCTCAAATCAATCAATCATGCATAGTTTACCATAGGCTTGCTCGAAATCTAACCTCTCCTCTACTATTTTGTGACTATAAATCAAGGATCTGAAAGGTCTTATTTGTAGGTTGTAATGTAGGCTTTTTGGTTAGGTGAGGAAAATTTGGCCAAAGTGACTTATAATCCCTTTCGAAATTATAATAACTTCGTTCTTAAAACAACTCAACTCCTCAGTAGTCTTTATAGACTCTTCTCATCTACCAATTCTCCCCCAAACTTGGTTTCTTACACATTTCTAGACTTCGTCTAGCTTATACCCCCTCTAGGCTTCGCCTAGCTTATACCACCAAATTATTCTTTTTTTTACAACTCTTTTTTTTCACAACTAAAAGCATACATCCACTTTCCCAAAGATATTCAAGTCAATACTTCATCTTTAAACTCTTCTTATCATCCAAAAGTGTTCTTTTCCCCCAAACTTATTTTCAAGCATATATACAACCCCAAGTTATCAAATAATAGGCTATTAGGCTCAAATATGGCTAACAAAGGATTATGATTTTTATTTTAGGGTGAAAGTAAAGACAAGGCAAGAACGGATGGCCTAACGTCACTTCCTAAATCTATACTCACTATGTAGACTCAAGGAAGATCGCGAGCAAGTTCTAGAAACATATAACACAATGGCGATAATCACACATTTAGAAATATATAGGCTCAAGTCTCACAGGGTTATGGCAAAGGACAACGCAACGAGCAATTCACTTTAGGCAAATCACAATAAGGACATACAAGCATGCTTGGTCATATCAACAAGTTTTCACAAACATTTTAGCACATAACATCATTAGCAACTCATCCAACAAACATGCTTGAATTCAATTCAAATTGCTCCGACCCCATTCAATTTCATCCAAGGGAGTTTATTAATCCTAAACTAAAATACTAAGCAAAAATTTTAAAACTACCCAAAAATAACATGAAAACAATAAACATGCTCATAGGTTCACCATCCACCATATCACCCCCCAAACTTATTCAAAGCTACGCAAAGAAATAAGTTTGAAACGTTGGTGGAGAGGTGATGCCTACTGAGCAAACACACTAAAAGAAATACATAAAACAATAAAAGATACCTTCCATGGGTTGCCTCCCATGCAGCGCACCTATTTATCGTCGTGTGCCCGACGTCTTCAAATATCAACTGAGATCCCCTTTCATCCCAGAGTTGCCTCCAGGTGATCGCTTGGCTCCTCCTCCATGAGGAAATAGATCGTTCCACGTCTTGGTGAGCCACCACTTTTCAGGCTCTCTCGGGATAGGCTCCTTCAGTGTTGGAGCGGTTATCTTTCTTCCCTTGACATCAGTTGGTATTTTACCCCCATCCTAGAGGGTTCAGTAGTGATCACCGCGTGCACCGGTGTAGGGCGACTATGGTCTGCATCGATCCATGTTATTGGCTCCGAGTCAATGGAATCCATCATCTCCATGTGAAGCTCATAAAAGTCCTTCTGCTTCACTTTTCTGACTGCACTCGATCCTCCTTCTTCAGTAGTCACTTGGTGCTTCAGACGCACCACCTTGCACTCCTCAGTTCTTCCATCCATGCTTCTCGGTTTTTGGGAAAACGTTTGACTTTCTTCTCCCATGAAGATTGTCAACTCTCCCTTTTTCACGTTTATATTTGCCTCAGCAGTGGCAAGGAAGGGACGTCCTAGCAGTAGGGGGACTCCCTTGTCTTCTTCCATGTCCAAGACCATAAAGTCGATGGGAAAAATAAATTCCCCGACCTTAATCAGTAGGTCTTCCACGATGCCCTTTGGATACACGACAGATCTGTCTGCCATCTGTAGTGTGGCTGAGGTGGGCTTCAAAGTACCAATGTTCATTTGCTTGAACACCGATAGTGGCATTAGATTAATGCTCGCGCCTAGATCGCAGAGAGCATTCTCCACCTTATAGCCCCCAATGAGGCAGTCGACAGTGAAACTTCCAGGATCCTTCAGCTTGGCAGGCAGTTTCCTTTGCAGCAGAGCACTGCAATTTTCAGTTAGATTAATAGTGTCTACCTGCCCCCAACTGGTCTTCTGGGCTATCACCTCCTTCAGAAACTTCCCATACTTCGGCATCTGCTGTAGTGCCTCAATCAGTGGGATGTTCACGTGCACCTTCCTGAATATATCTAGGAATCGAGCAAACTGCTCATCCTTCTTTGTCTTCTGCTTCAGTGCTTCAGATAAGGGCACCTTCACTCCAGAAGTGCCTCCAATGTCTCTTTGTTCAGTTATCTTGCCCTTCAGTTTCTCTGCCACGGCAGCCTTAGGCTCAAGAATAGCGTCCTTCGTGGTCTCAGACAGAGATGGGCCTTCATACGTCTTGCCATTCCTCAGATGGATGGCCATACATCCTTTCGAATTCTCATTTGGCTGGCCTGGGAACTGCCCAGGCTTGTGGTTCATACTCACAGCCTGAGCAATCTGGCTCAGCTGTGTGTCTACGAACTTCAGATGGGTGACTATACTTTGCACATCTTTCTCAACTTTCTCCATCCTTTGATTGTTTTGCTCCATGAGCTTGTTGGACTGTAGCATGAAAGACTTGAGTATGTCTTCCGTGGTCATCTTCTTCGGATCATTAACCACTCCATCAGTAACTGTGAACCCTGGGGGTGGTTGCAGAGCATTATTGGGGTTCTCATTAGAGAGATTGGGATGCCCCGTGTTCCCGTACTGATTATATCCTCCACCATGAAAGTTGGGGCGTGGATTATTGTAGTACCTGTTGTTTCCCCCTTGATTCACATAGTTCACGTCCTCCATACTTCCTTGGGGCTCTTGAGAAGGTTTCCCCATTATCATGCAATCAAATTTCATGGTCAACGCATCCAACTTGTCGGATAGGGCACTCATAGGATTATGATCTGTAGTAGAAGCCACTCTATGCACCTTACTCCTTTCGTTGCTCCATCCTTCGTCATTAGATGCGAGCTCCTCAATCACTTCCATGGCTTCATTCACTCCTTTCTTGAGAAAATTACCGCCTGAGCTCAAGTTCAACTCCCGTTGTGCTTCAGGCACGCATCCCTTAAAAAATGTAATGACTTGAACTGTCGGGGTTAACCCATGGTTGGGACATCGCTTCATCAAGGCTTTAAATCTCGCCCATGCTTCTCTGATATTCTCCGCAGGGTTCATCTGAAAGGCAATGATCTCATGTTGCCTCTTAATCGCCTCACTGGGGGGATAAAACTTTTTTAAAAACTTCTCTACCATAACATCCCATGTTCTGATTGAGCCCGACTCCAAGCTCTCCAACCAATCCTTTGCTGAATCCTCTAAGGAAAAGGGAAACAGCCTAAGTCGAATCTGATCATCTGTCACTCCATTCAACTTCGTAGTGTTGCAGATCTGAATGAACTTGGTGATGTGTTTGTTCGGATCATCTGTGGATTTGCCCCTAAAAGCAATATTCTCTGCCATCTGAATAAGTCCTCTTTTCAGCTCAAAGGTGTTGGCTGCGATGTTGCTATGGACAGTTGGATTTGCCTGGCCTTGGTATGCATACTGATTCTGAACAGGCACCACAGCTTGTCTATGATTGACTTGTTGACGCAGCTCCTCCAGCTGCCGTAGAAGCTCAGCATTAGTGGGCGGAGGTGGTGGACCGTTGTTACCCTCTTCGTTCTCCTTCAGACTAGGAGAAACGGGATCAAACTGAATATGATCCTGTACTGGTGACCGGATAGGTGAAAGATCCCTCTGATATGAAGATGCCCCTGCGCGTGTAGGCGAAGAAGCTTGAATTTTCTGCTTGAGCCTCCTATATGCGTTCCTCTTCCGGTTTGATGCTTCGATCTCAGAGTCGAAAGGTTCTAGAGGCAAGCCTTTAGAACGCGTGTGCATACATCTGAACAAGAAACAAAAATGTGAGAACTAAAAAAAAATTGAAAGAAAAATAAAGCAATAAAATCTGAAGTGGTAATCTTGATTATTATCACGATATCAAGTTATGTAACACAAAAATTGTCCCCGGCAGCGGCGCCAAAAACTTGACTCAACTTTATTTTACCCAATTAATACCCGCAAGTGTACGGGGTTATTGTAGCATTTAGCAAGCAAGAGTATATCGTATCCCACAGAGACAAATAAGTGTCAACTTGAGTACCACGAACCAATATCAACTACTATCCAGACAATCAGAAATTTTTTTGGTTTTAAAACTAACAACTACTAAAAGCATGTAAAGTCAGAGAATAAAATAGAACACTTAAACACGAAAGCAATTAAGAAAGCTGTGTAAGATGGTGGAGAAATATGCAGAATTCAAGGATCCGATGCACAACTCATAGCCTAACCCAATTGAAATCGATTTACCATTTAAAGTCTCTAGAATTATTGAATCAATCACACATGTAGATTAAACCCCCTCCCGAGGTGAGAAACCTGTAGATTAAGTGTAACAATTGAAGTCCCCTTCTAATTCTTAGACCTAACTCCCAATAGATCGATTAGATAACAGATTCCACTCAAAACCTCAACTCTCCCGAGTTCTATTGAATTAAGGTGTGAATTATTCTTCTTTCAAGATTAATTATTTCATCTCCCGATTACTCTAAGAAATCCTAACACTCCCAATTGGTGATCAAGCAATTGTTAGGAAAAAGCACAAGAATAATTCAAATAATTACAAGAGCAAGATAAAAACGAAGTCAATTGGATTAATAATTATGAATCAATGCATCTTCACCAAGAATTCTACACAAAGTGTTTAGCTACTCATGTTCAAAGTAGAAAACAAACAAAAACTAAAGAAAACAATAGAATTCATGATACGGATTACAATTGGCGGAGGAATCGAAGCTTGAATCTTCAATCTTCTTCCAAGAGTTCTTGATAGAGAGAGAGTGTGTGTTTTTGCGGCTTGTAGAGAATGCTTTTTCGTTGCCCTAGCTTCTCTCTCTTATTTTTCCCTTCAGAAAAATCACGCCTGGGCTAAAAAACGTCAGTCAGACGGACCCGGCCGGGTGGAATTATTGCACATAAAATACACCCGGTCGGGTAGAAGTCTCTGGACTCTTTATGAACAAAATTGGCCACCCGGCCGGGTGGAATTATTGCACATAAAATTCACCCGGCCGGGTAGCTCCCGGCAGTCCGCGCGGCTTTCGTAGATCGGCCATATCTCTCTCATCCGAACTCCGATTGGGGCGTGTGAGGTACCCACGCGAAGCTCTTTCGATGATGAAGACAATGGTTCTCTCAAAATAGGATTCGGACCCCATATTGATAGGCAGATTAACGTTTGAAGCAGACCCCAGTCACGGCTTGACTCATTTTGACCCTTTTTTACCTATTTTAACTTCAAACACTTGATAAACTCATCAAAGCACCTTTATAGTGAAATATGAACGTAAACTCAAGTAATATGCATTTAAAAACCAATTATCACCACGTTTAACGCCCAATAAAACAGTTAAAATACGAGTTTATCAACTCCCCCAAACTTAATCACTTGTTTGTGCTCAAACAAGAAGCAGACAACAATCAAATATAAACTCGTACACATAAGTTGGATCTCATCATTGCCTCAGTTAATAAACAATAGCATGCATCAATAACTTAACACACATGTAAACCAATTGATCATTGCTTCAAGTTACTAACACGTATGCAACCTTGTCAATTTGCCCTCACAAGATAGATATGTAGTGTAATTCTCCCACTCTCAAAGTGTATAGGTAAAATACAAGCTCTCAAATCAATCAATCATGCATAGTTTACCATAGGCTTGCTCGAAATCTAACCTCTCCTCTACTATTTTGTGACTATAAATCAAGGATCTGAAAGGTCTTATTTGTAGGTTGTAATGTAGGCTTTTTGGTTAGGTGAGGAAAATTTGGCCAAAGTGACTTATAATCCCTTTCGAAATTATAATAACTTCGTTCTTAAAACAACTCAACTCCTCAGTAGTCTTTATAGACTCTTCTCATCTACCAATTCTCCCCCAAACTTGGTTTCTTACACATTTCTAGACTTCGTCTAGCTTATACCCCCTCTAGGCTTCGCCTAGCTTATACCACCAAATTATTCTTTTTTTTTACAACTCTTTTTTTTCACAACTAAAAGCATACATCCACTTTCCCAAAGATATTCAAGTCAATA
Source organism: Salvia splendens (assembly GCF_004379255.2). Lineage (NCBI taxonomy): Eukaryota > Viridiplantae > Streptophyta > Magnoliopsida > Lamiales > Lamiaceae > Salvia > Salvia splendens. Next base: position 17,691 of record NW_024599166.1, on the reverse strand, counting down.
CTTCATCTTTAAACTCTTCTTATCATCCAAAAGTGTTCTTTTCCCCCAAACTTATTTTCAAGCATATATACAACCCCAAGTTATCAAATAATAGGCTATTAGGCTCAAATATGGCTAACAAAGGATTATGATTTTTATTTTAGGGTGAAAGTAAAGACAAGGCAAGAACGGATGGCCTAACGTCACTTCCTAAATCTATACTCACTATGTAGACTCAAGGAAGATCGCGAGCAAGTTCTAGAAACATATAACACAATGGCGATAATCACACATTTAGAAATATATAGGCTCAAGTCTCACAGGGTTATGGCAAAGGACAACGCAACGAGCAATTCACTTTAGGCAAATCACAATAAGGACATACAAGCATGCTTGGTCATATCAACAAGTTTTCACAAACATTTTAGCACATAACATCATTAGCAACTCATCCAACAAACATGCTTGAATTCAATTCAAATTGCTCCGACCCCATTCAATTTCATCCAAGGGAGTTTATTAATCCTAAACTAAAATACTAAGCAAAAATTTTAAAACTACCCAAAAATAACATGAAAACAATAAACATGCTCATAGGTTCACCATCCACCATATCACCCCCCAAACTTATTCAAAGCTACGCAAAGAAATAAGTTTGAAACGTTGGTGGAGAGGTGATGCCTACTGAGCAAACACACTAAAAGAAATACATAAAACAATAAAAGATACCTTCCATGGGTTGCCTCCCATGCAGCGCACCTATTTATCGTCGTGTGCCCGACGTCTTCAAATATCAACTGAGATCCCCTTTCATCCCAGAGTTGCCTCCAGGTGATTGCTTGGCTCCTCCTCCATGAGGAAATAGATCGTTCCACGTCTTGGTGAGCCACCACTTTTCAGGCTCTCTCGGGATAGGCTCCTTCAGTGTTGGAGCGGTTATCTTTCTTCCCTTGACATCAGTTGGTATTTTACCCCCATCCTAGAGGGTTCAGTAGTGATCACCGCGTGCACCGGTGTAGGGCGACTATGGTCTGCATCGATCCATGTTATTGGCTCCGAGTCAATGGAATCCATCATCTCCATGTGAAGCTCATAAAAGTCCTTCTGCTTCACTTTTCTGACTGCACTCGATCCTCCTTCTTCAGTAGTCACTTCGTGCTTCAGACGCACCACCTTGCACTCCTCAGTTCTTCCATCCATGCTTCTCGGTTTTTGGGAAAACGTTTGACTTTCTTCTCCCATGAAGATTGTCAACTCTCCCTTTTTCACGTTTATATTTGCCTCAGCAGTGGCAAGGAAGGGACGTCCTAGCAGTAGGGGGACTCCCTTGTCTTCTTCCATGTCCAAGACCATAAAGTCGATGGGAAAAATAAATTCCCCGACCTTAATCAGTAGGTCTTCCACGATGCCCTTTGGATACACGACAGATCTGTCTGCCATCTGTAGTGTGGCTGAGGTGGGCTTCAAAGTACCAATGTTCATTTGCTTGAACACCGATAGTGGCATTAGATTAATGCTCGCGCCTAGATCGCAGAGAGCATTCTCCACCTTATAGCCCCCAATGAGGCAGTCGACAGTGAAACTTCCAGGATCCTTCAGCTTGGCAGGCAGTTTCCTTTGCAGCAGAGCACTGCAATTTTCAGTTAGATTAATAGTGTCTACCTGCCCCCAACTGGTCTTCTGGGCTATCACCTCCTTCAGAAACTTCCCATACTTCGGCATCTGCTGTAGTGCCTCAATCAGTGGGATGTTCACGTGCACCTTCCTGAATATATCTAGGAATCGAGCAAACTGCTCATCCTTCTTTGTCTTCTGCTTCAGTGCTTCAGATAAGGGCACCTTCACTCCAGAAGTGCCTCCAATGTCTCTTTGTTCAGTTATCTTGCCCTTCAGTTTCTCTGCCACGGCAGCCTTAGGCTCAAGAATAGTGTCCTTCGTGGTCTCAGACAGAGATGGGCCTTCATACGTCTTGCCATTCCTCAGATGGATGGCCATACATCCTTTCGAATTCTCATTTGGCTGGCCTGGGAACTGCCCAGGCTTGTGGTTCATACTCACAGCCTGAGCAATCTGGCTCAGCTGTGTGTCTACGAACTTCAGATGGGTGACTATACTTTGCACATCTTTCTCAACTTTCTCCATCCTTTGATTGTTTTGCTCCATGAGCTTGTTGGACTGTAGCATGAAAGACTTGAGTATGTCTTCCGTGGTCATCTTCTTCGGATCATTAACCACTCCATCAGTAACTGTGAACCCTGGGGGTGGTTGCAGAGCATTATTGGGGTTCTCATTAGAGAGATTGGGATGCCCCGTGTTCCCGTACTGATTATATCCTCCACCATGAAAGTTGGGGCGTGGATTATTGTAGTACCTGTTGTTTCCCCCTTGATTCACATAGTTCACGTCCTCCATACTTCCTTGGGGCTCTTGAGAAGGTTTCCCCATTATCATGCAATCAAATTTCATGGTCAACGCATCCAACTTGTCGGATAGGGCACTCATAGGATTATGATCTGTAGTAGAAGCCACTCTATGCACCTTACTCCTTTCGTTGCTCCATCCTTCGTCATTAGATGCGAGCTCCTCAATCACTTCCATGGCTTCATTCACTCCTTTCTTGAGAAAATTACCGCCTGAGCTCAAGTTCAACTCCCGTTGTGCTTCAGGCACGCATCCCTTAAAAAATGTAATGACTTGAACTGTCGGGGTTAACCCATGGTTGGGACATCGCTTCATCAAGGCTTTAAATCTCGCCCATGCTTCTCTGATATTCTCCGCAGGGTTCATCTGAAAGGCAATGATCTCATGTTGCCTCTTAATCGCCTCACTGGGGGGATAAAACTTTTTTAAAAACTTCTCTACCATAACATCCCATGTTCTGATTGAGCCCGACTCCAAGCTCTCCAACCAATCCTTTGCTGAATCCTCTAAGGAAAAGGGAAACAGCCTAAGTCGAATCTGATCATCTGTCACTCCATTCAACTTCGTAGTGTTGCAGATCTGAATGAACTTGGTGATGTGTTTGTTCGGATCATCTGTGGATTTGCCCCTAAAAGCAATATTCTCTGCCATCTGAATAAGTCCTCTTTTCAGCTCAAAGGTGTTGGCTGCGATGTTGCTATGGACAGTTGGATTTGCCTGGCCTTGGTATGCATACTGATTCTGAACAGGCACCACAGCTTGTCTATGATTGACTTGTTGACGCAGCTCCTCCAGCTGCCGTAGAAGCTCAGCATTAGTGGGCGGAGGTGGTGGACCGTTGTTACCCTCTTCGTTCTCCTTCAGACTAGGAGAAACGGGATCAAACTGAATATGATCCTGTACTGGTGACCGGATAGGTGAAAGATCCCTCTGATATGAAGATGCCCCTGCGCGTGTAGGCGAAGAAGCTTGAATTTTCTGCTTGAGCCTCCTATATGCGTTCCTCTTCCGGTTTGATGCTTCGATCTCAGAGTCGAAAGGTTCTAGAGGCAAGCCTTTAGAACGCGTGTGCATACATCTGAACAAGAAACAAAAATGTGAGAACTAAAAAAAAATTGAAAGAAAAATAAAGCAATAAAATCTGAAGTGGTAATCTTGATTATTATCACGATATCAAGTTATGTAACACAAAAATTGTCCCCGGCAGCGGCGCCAAAAACTTGACTCAACTTTATTTTACCCAATTAATACCCGCAAGTGTACGGGGTTATTGTAGCATTTAGCAAGCAAGAGTATATCGTATCCCACAGAGACAAATAAGTGTCAACTTGAGTACCACGAACCAATATCAACTACTATCCAGACAATCAGAAATTTTTTTGGTTTTAAAACTAACAACTACTAAAAGCATGTAAAGTCAGAGAATAAAATAGAACACTTAAACACGAAAGCAATTAAGAAAGCTGTGTAAGATGGTGGAGAAATATGCAGAATTCAAGGATCCGATGCACAACTCATAGCCTAACCCAATTGAAATCGATTTACCATTTAAAGTCTCTAGAATTATTGAATCAATCACACATGTAGATTAAACCCCCTCCCGAGGTGAGAAACCTGTAGATTAAGTGTAACAATTGAAGTCCCCTTCTAATTCTTAGACCTAACTCCCAATAGATCGATTAGATAACAGATTCCACTCAAAACCTCAACTCTCCCGAGTTCTATTGAATTAAGGTGTGAATTATTCTTCTTTCAAGATTAATTATTTCATCTCCCGATTACTCTAAGAAATCCTAACACTCCCAATTGGTGATCAAGCAATTGTTAGGAAAAAGCACAAGAATAATTCAAATAATTACAAGAGCAAGATAAAAACGAAGTCAATTGGATTAATAATTATGAATCAATGCATCTTCACCAAGAATTCTACACAAAGTGTTTAGCTACTCATGTTCAAAGTAGAAAACAAACAAAAACTAAAGAAAACAATAGAATTCATGATACGGATTACAATTGGCGGAGGAATCGAAGCTTGAATCTTCAATCTTCTTCCAAGAGTTCTTGATAGAGAGAGAGTGTGTGTTTTTGCGGCTTGTAGAGAATGCTTTTTCGTTGCCCTAGCTTCTCTCTCTTATTTTTCCCTTCAGAAAAATCACGCCTGGGCTAAAAAACGTCAGTCAGACGGACCCGGCCGGGTGGAATTATTGCACATAAAATACACCCGGTCGGGTAGAAGTCTCTGGACTCTTTATGAACAAAATTGGCCACCCGGCCGGGTGGAATTATTGCACATAAAATTCACCCGGCCGGGTAGCTCCCGGCAGTCCGCGCGGCTTTCGTAGATCGGCCATATCTCTCTCATCCGAACTCCGATTGGGGCGTGTGAGGTACCCACGCGAAGCTCTTTCGATGATGAAGACAATGGTTCTCTCAAAATAGGATTCGGACCCCATATTGATAGGCAGATTAACGTTTGAAGCAGACCCCAGTCACGGCTTGACTCATTTTGACCCTTTTTTACCTATTTTAACTTCAAACACTTGATAAACTCATCAAAGCACCTTTATAGTGAAATATGAACGTAAACTCAAGTAATATGCATTTAAAAACCAATTATCACCACGTTTAACGCCCAATAAAACAGTTAAAATACGAGTTTATCAACTCCCCCAAACTTAATCACTTGTTTGTGCTCAAACAAGAAGCAGACAACAATCAAATATAAACTCGTACACATAAGTTGGATCTCATCATTGCCTCAGTTAATAAACAATAGCATGCATCAATAACTTAACACACATGTAAACCAATTGATCATTGCTTCAAGTTACTAACACGTATGCAACCTTGTCAATTTGCCCTCACAAGATAGATATGTAGTGTAATTCTCCCACTCTCAAAGTGTATAGGTAAAATACAAGCTCTCAAATCAATCAATCATGCATAGTTTACCATAGGCTTGCTCGAAATCTAACCTCTCCTCTACTATTTTGTGACTATAAATCAAGGATCTGAAAGGTCTTATTTGTAGGTTGTAATGTAGGCTTTTTGGTTAGGTGAGGAAAATTTGGCCAAAGTGACTTATAATCCCTTTCGAAATTATAATAACTTCGTTCTTAAAACAACTCAACTCCTCAGTAGTCTTTATAGACTCTTCTCATCTACCAATTCTCCCCCAAACTTGGTTTCTTACACATTTCTAGACTTCGTCTAGCTTATACCCCCTCTAGGCTTCGCCTAGCTTATACCACCAAATTATTCTTTTTTTTTACAACTCTTTTTTTTCACAACTAAAAGCATACATCCACTTTCCCAAAGATATTCAAGTCAATACTTCATCTTTAAACTCTTCTTATCATCCAAAAGTGTTCTTTTCCCCCAAACTTATTTTCAAGCATATATACAACCCCAAGTTATCAAATAATAGGCTATTAGGCTCAAATATGGCTAACAAAGGATTATGATTTTTATTTTAGGGTGAAAGTAAAGACAAGGCAAGAACGGATGGCCTAACGTCACTTCCTAAATCTATACTCACTATGTAGACTCAAGGAAGATCGCGAGCAAGTTCTAGAAACATATAACACAATGGCGATAATCACACATTTAGAAATATATAGGCTCAAGTCTCACAGGGTTATGGCAAAGGACAACGCAACGAGCAATTCACTTTAGGCAAATCACAATAAGGACATACAAGCATGCTTGGTCATATCAACAAGTTTTCACAAACATTTTAGCACATAACATCATTAGCAACTCATCCAACAAACATGCTTGAATTCAATTCAAATTGCTCCGACCCCATTCAATTTCATCCAAGGGAGTTTATTAATCCTAAACTAAAATACTAAGCAAAAATTTTAAAACTACCCAAAAATAACATGAAAACAATAAACATGCTCATAGGTTCACCATCCACCATATCACCCCCCAAACTTATTCAAAGCTACGCAAAGAAATAAGTTTGAAACGTTGGTGGAGAGGTGATGCCTACTGAGCAAACACACTAAAAGAAATACATAAAACAATAAAAGATACCTTCCATGGGTTGCCTCCCATGCAGCGCACCTATTTATCGTCGTGTGCCCGACGTCTTCAAATATCAACTGAGATCCCCTTTCATCCCAGAGTTGCCTCCAGGTGATCGCTTGGCTCCTCCTCCATGAGGAAATAGATCGTTCCACGTCTTGGTGAGCCACCACTTTTCAGGCTCTCTCGGGATAGGCTCCTTCAGTGTTGGAGCGGTTATCTTTCTTCCCTTGACATCAGTTGGTATTTTACCCCCATCCTAGAGGGTTCAGTAGTGATCACCGCGTGCACCGGTGTAGGGCGACTATGGTCTGCATCGATCCATGTTATTGGCTCCGAGTCAATGGAATCCATCATCTCCATGTGAAGCTCATAAAAGTCCTTCTGCTTCACTTTTCTGACTGCACTCGATCCTCCTTCTTCAGTAGTCACTTCGTGCTTCAGACGCACCACCTTGCACTCCTCAGTTCTTCCATCCATGCTTCTCGGTTTTTGGGAAAACGTTTGACTTTCTTCTCCCATGAAGATTGTCAACTCTCCCTTTTTCACGTTTATATTTGCCTCAGCAGTGGCAAGGAAGGGACGTCCTAGCAGTAGGGGGACTCCCTTGTCTTCTTCCATGTCCAAGACCATAAAGTCGATGGGAAAAATAAATTCCCCGACCTTAATCAGTAGGTCTTCCACGATGCCCTTTGGATACACGACAGATCTGTCTGCCATCTGTAGTGTGGCTGAGGTGGGCTTCAAAGTACCAATGTTCATTTGCTTGAACACCGATAGTGGCATTAGATTAATGCTCGCGCCTAGATCGCAGAGAGCATTCTCCACCTTATAGCCCCCAATGAGGCAGTCGACAGTGAAACTTCCAGGATCCTTCAGCTTGGCAGGCAGTTTCCTTTGCAGCAGAGCACTGCAATTTTCAGTTAGATTAATAGTGTCTACCTGCCCCCAACTGGTCTTCTGGGCTATCACCTCCTTCAGAAACTTCCCATACTTCGGCATCTGCTGTAGTGCCTCAATCAGTGGGATGTTCACGTGCACCTTCCTGAATATATCTAGGAATCGAGCAAACTGCTCATCCTTCTTTGTCTTCTGCTTCAGTGCTTCAGATAAGGGCACCTTCACTCCAGAAGTGCCTCCAATGTCTCTTTGTTCAGTTATCTTGCCCTTCAGTTTCTCTGCCACGGCAGCCTTAGGCTCAAGAATAGCGTCCTTCGTGGTCTCAGACAGAGATGGGCCTTCATACGTCTTGCCATTCCTCAGATGGATGGCCATACATCCTTTCGAATTCTCATTTGGCTGGCCTGGGAACTGCCCAGGCTTGTGGTTCATACTCACAGCCTGAGCAATCTGGCTCAGCTGTGTGTCTACGAACTTCAGATGGGTGACTATACTTTGCACATCTTTCTCAACTTTCTCCATCCTTTGATTGTTTTGCTCCATGAGCTTGTTAAACTGTAGCATGAAAGACTTGAGTATGTCTTCCGTGGTCATCTTCTTCGGATCATTAACCACTCCATCAGTAACTGTGAACCCTGGGGGTGGTTGCAGAGCATTATTGGGGTTCTCATTAGAGAGATTGGGATGCCCCGTGTTCCCGTACTGATTATATCCTCCACCATGAAAGTTGGGGCGTGGATTATTGTAGTACCTGTTGTTTCCCCCTTGATTCACATAGTTCACGTCCTCCATACTTCCTTGGGGCTCTTGAGAAGGTTTCCCCATTATCATGCAATCAAATTTCATGGTCAACGCATCCAACTTGTCGGATAGGGCACTCATAGGATTATGATCTGTAGTAGAAGCCACTCTATGCACCTTACTCCTTTCGTTGCTCCATCCTTCGTCATTAGATGCGAGCTCCTCAATCACTTCCATGGCTTCATTCACTCCTTTCTTGAGAAAATTACCGCCTGAGCTCAAGTTCAACTCCCGTTGTGCTTCAGGCACGCATCCCTTAAAAATGTAATGACTTGAACTGTCGGGGTTAACCCATGGTTGGGACATCGCTTCATCAAGGCTTTAAATCTCGCCCATGCTTCTCTGATATTCTCCGCAGGGTTCATCTGAAAGGCAATGATCTCATGTTGCCTCTTAATCGCCTCACTGGGGGGATAAAACTTTTTTAAAAACTTCTCTACCATAACATCCCATGTTCTGATTGAGCCCGACTCCAAGCTCTCCAACCAATCCTTTGCTGAATCCTCTAAGGAAAAGGGAAACATCCTAAGTCGAATCTGATCATCTGTCACTCCATTCAACTTCGTAGTGTTGCAGATCTGAATGAACTTGGTGATGTGTTTGTTCGGATCATCTGTGGATTTGCCCCTAAAAGCAATATTCTCTGCCATCTGAATAAGTCCTCTTTTCAGCTCAAAGGTGTTGGCTGCGATGTTGCTATGGACAGTTGGATTTGCCTGGCCTTGGTATGCATACTGATTCTGAACAGGCACCACAGCTTGTCTATGATTGACTTGTTGACGCAGCTCCTCCAGCTGCCGTAGAAGCTCAGCATTAGTGGGCGGAGGTGGTGGACCGTTGTTACCCTCTTCGTTCTCCTTCAGACTAGGAGAAACGGGATCAAACTGAATATGATCCTGTACTGGTGACCGGATAGGTGAAAGATCCCTCTGATATGAAGATGCCCCTGCGCGTGTAGGCGAAGAAGCTTGAATTTTCTGCTTGAGCCTCCTATATGCGTTCCTCTTCCGGTTTGATGCTTCGATCTCAGAGTCGAAAGGTTCTAGAGGCAAGCCTTTAGAACGCGTGTGCATACATCTGAACAAGAAACAAAAATGTGAGAACTAAAAAAAAATTGAAAGAAAAATAAAGCAATAAAATCTGAAGTGGTAATCTTGATTATTATCACGATATCAAGTTATGTAACACAAAAATTGTCCCCGGCAGCGGCGCCAAAAACTTGACTCAACTTTATTTTACCCAATTAATACCCGCAAGTGTACGGGGTTATTGTAGCATTTAGCAAGCAAGAGTATATCGTATCCCACAGAGACAAATAAGTGTCAACTTGAGTACCACGAACCAATATCAACTACTATCCAGACAATCAGAAATTTTTTTGGTTTTAAAACTAACAACTACTAAAAGCATGTAAAGTCAGAGAATAAAATAGAACACTTAAACACGAAAGCAATTAAGAAAGCTGTGTAAGATGGTGGAGAAATATGCAGAATTCAAGGATCCGATGCACAACTCATAGCCTAACCCAATTGAAATCGATTTACCATTTAAAGTCTCTAGAATTATTGAATCAATCACACATGTAGATTAAACCCCCTCCCGAGGTGAGAAACCTGTAGATTAAGTGTAACAATTGAAGTCCCCTTCTAATTCTTAGACCTAACTCCCAATAGATCGATTAGATAACAGATTCCACTCAAAACCTCAACTCTCCCGAGTTCTATTGAATTAAGGTGTGAATTATTCTTCTTTCAAGATTAATTATTTCATCTCCCGATTACTCTAAGAAATCCTAACACTCCCAATTGGTGATCAAGCAATTGTTAGGAAAAAGCACAAGAATAATTCAAATAATTACAAGAGCAAGATAAAAACGAAGTCAATTGGATTAATAATTATGAATCAATGCATCTTCACCAAGAATTCTACACAAAGTGTTTAGCTACTCATGTTCAAAGTAGAAAACAAACAAAAACTAAAGAAACAATAGAATTCATGATACGGATTACAATTGGCGGAGGAATCGAAGCTTGAATCTTCAATCTTCTTCCAAGAGTTCTTGATAGAGAGAGAGTGTGTGTTTTTGCGGCTTGTAGAGAATGCTTTTTCGTTGCCCTAGCTTCTCTCTCTTATTTTTCCCTTCAGAAAAATCACGCCTGGGCTAAAAAACGTCAGTCAGACGGACCCGGCCGGGTGGAATTATTGCACATAAAATACACCCGGTCGGGTAGAAGTCTCTGGACTCTTTATGAACAAAATTGGCCACCCGGCCGGGTGGAATTATTGCACATAAAATTCACCCGGCCGGGTAGCTCCCGGCAGTCCGCGCGGCTTTCGTAGATCGGCCATATCTCTCTCATCCGAACTCCGATTGGGGGTGTGAGGTACCCACGCGAAGCTCTTTCGATGATGAAGACAATGGTTCTCTCAAAATAGGATTCGGACCCCATATTGATAGGCAGATTAACGTTTGAAGCAGACCCCAGTCACGGCTTGACTCATTTTGACCCTTTTTACCTATTTTAACTTCAAACACTTGATAAACTCATCAAAGCACCCTTATAGTGAAATATGAACGTAAACTCAAGTAATATGCATTTAAAAACCAATTATCACCACGTTTAACGCCCAATAAAACAGTTAAAATACGAGTTTATCAACTCCCCCAAACTTAATCACTTGTTTGTGCTCAAACAAGAAGCAGACAACAATCAAATATAAACTCGTACACATAAGTTGGATCTCATCATTGCCTCAGTTAATAAACAATAGCATGCATCAATAACTTAACACACATGTAAACCAATTGATCATTGCTTCAAGTTACTAACACGTATGCAACCTTGTCAATTTGCCCTCACAAGATAGATATGTAGTGTAATTCTCCCACTCTCAAAGTGTATAGGTAAAATACAAGCTCTCAAATCAATCAATCATGCATAGTTTACCATAGGCTTGCTCGAAATCTAACCTCTCCTCTACTATTTTGTGACTATAAATCAAGGATCTGAAAGGTCTATTTGTAGGTTGTAATGTAGGCTTTTTGGTTAGGTGAGGAAAATTTGGCCAAAGTGACTTATAATCCCTTTCGAAATTATAATAACTTCGTTCTTAAAACAACTCAACTCCTCAGTAGTCTTTATAGACTCTTCTCATCTACCAATTCTCCCCCAAACTTGGTTTCTTACACATTTCTAGACTTCGTCTAGCTTATACCCCCTCTAGGCTTCGCCTAGCTTATACCACCAAATTATTCTTTTTTTTACAACTCTTTTTTTTCACAACTAAAAGCATACATCCACTTTCCCAAAGATATTCAAGTCAATACTTCTCTTTAAACTCTTCTTATCATCCAAAAGTGTTCTTTTCCCCAAACTTATTTTCAAGCATATATACAACCCCAAGTTATCAAATAATAGGCTATTAGGCTCAAATATGGCTAACAAAGGATTATGATTTTTATTTTAGGGTGAAAGTAAAGACAAGGCAAGAACGGATGGCCTAACGTCACTTCCTAAATCTATACTCACTATGTAGACTCAAGGAAGATCGCGAGCAAGTTCTAGAAACATATAACACAATGGCGATAATCACACATTTAGAAATATATAGGCTCAAGTCTCACAGGGTTATGGCAAAGGACAACGCAACGAGCAATTCACTTTAGGCAAATCACAATAAGGACATACAAGCATGCTTGGTCATATCAACAAGTTTCACAAACATTTTAGCACATAACATCATTAGCAACTCATCCAACAAACATGCTTGAATTCAATTCAAATTGCTCCGACCCCATTCAATTTCATCCAAGGGAGTTTATTAATCCTAAACTAAAATACTAAGCAAAAATTTTAAAACTACCCAAAAATAACATGAAAACAATAAACATGCTCATAGGTTCACCATCCACCATATCACCCCCCCAAACTTATTCAAAGCTACGCAAAGAAATAAGTTTGAAACGTTGGTGGAGAGGTGATGCCTACTGAGCAAACACACTAAAAGAAATACATAAAACAATAAAAGATACCTTCCATGGGTGCCTCCCATGCAGCGCACCTATTTATCGTCGTGTGCCCGACGTCTTCAAATATCAACTGAGATCCCCTTTCATCCCAGAGTTGCCTCCAGGTGATCGCTTGGCTCCTCCTCCATGAGGAAATAGATCGTTCCACGTCTTGGTGAGCCACCACTTTTCAGGCTCTCTCGGGATAGGCTCCTTCAGTGTTGGAGCGGTTATCTTTCTTCCCTTGACATCAGTTGGTATTTTACCCCCATCCTAGAGGGTTCAGTAGTGATCACCGCGTGCACCGGTGTAGGGCGACTATGGTCTGCATGATCCATGTTATTGGCTCCGAGTCAATGGAATCCATCATCTCCATGTGAAGCTCATAAAAGTCCTTCTGCTCACTTTTCTGACTGCACTCGATCCTCCTTCTTCAGTAGTCACTTGGTGCTTCAGACGCACCACCTTGCACTCCTCAGTTCTTCCATCCATGCTTCTCGGTTTTGGGAAAACGTTTGACTTTCTTCTCCCATGAAGATTGTCAACTCTCCCTTTTTCACGTTTATATTTGCCTCAGCAGTGGCAAGGAAGGGACGTCCTAGCAGTAGGGGGACTCCCTTGTCTTCTTCCATGTCCAAGACCATAAAGTCGATGGGAAAAATAAATTCCCCGACCTTAATCAGTAGGTCTTCCCACGATGCCCTTTGGATACACGACAGATCTGTCTGCCATCTGTAGTGTGGCTGAGGTGGGCTTCAAAGTACCAATGTTCATTTGCTTGAACACCGATAGTGGCATTAGATAATGCTCGCGCCTAGATCGCAGAGAGCATTCTCCACCTTATAGCCCCCAATGAGGCAGTCGACAGTGAAACTTCCAGGATCCTTCAGCTTGGCAGGCAGTTTCCTTTGCAGCAGAGCACTGCAATTTTCAGTTAGATTAATAGTGTCTACCTGCCCCCAACTGGTCTTCTGGGCTATCACCTCCTTCAGAAACTTCCCATACTTCGGCATCTGCTGTAGTGCCTCAATCAGTGGGATGTTCACGTGCACCTTCCTGAATATATCTAGGAATCGAGCAAACTGCTCATCCTTCTTTGTCTTCTGCTTCAGTGCTTCAGATAAGGGCACCTTCACTCCAGAAGTGCCTCCAATGTCTCTTTGTTCAGTTATCTTGCCCTTCAGTTTCTCTGCCACGGCAGCCTTAGGCTCAAGAAATAGCGTCCTTCGTGGTCTCAGACAGAGATGGGCCTTCATACGTCTTGCCATTCCTCAGATGGATGGCCATACATCCTTTCGAATTCTCATTTGGCTGGCCTGGGAACTGCCCAGACTTGTGGTTCATACTCACAGCCTGAGCAATCTGGCTCAGCTGTGTGTCTACGAACTTCAGATGGGTGACTATACTTTGCACATCTTTCTCAACTTTCTCCATCCTTTGATTGTTTTGCTCCATGAGCTTGTTGGACTGTAGCATGAAAGACTTGAGTATGTCTTCCGTGGTCATCTTCTTCGGATCATTAACCACTCCATCAGTAACTGTGAACCCTGGGGGTGGTTGCAGAGCATTATTGGGGTTCTCATTAGAGAGATTGGGATGCCCCGTGTTCCCGTACTGATTATATCCTCCACCATGAAAGTTGGGGCGTGGATTATTGTAGTACCTGTTGTTGCCCCCTTGATTCACATAGTTCACGTCCTCCATACTTCCTTGGGGCTCTTGAGAAGGTTTCCCCATTATCATGCAATCAAATTTCATGGTCAACGCATCCAACTTGTCGGATAGGGCACTCATAGGATTATGATCTGTAGTAGAAGCCACTCTATGCACCTTACTCCTTTCGTTGCTCCATCCTTCGTCATTAGATGCGAGCTCCTCAATCACTTCCATGGCTTCATTCACTCCTTTCTTGAGAAAATTACCGCCTGAGCTCAAGTTCAACTCCCGTTGTGCTTCAGGCACGCATCCCTTAAAAAATGTAATGACTTGAACTGTCGGGGTTAACCCATGGTTGGGACATCGCTTCATCAAGGCTTTAAATCTCGCCCATGCTTCTCTGATATTCTCCGCAGGGTTCATCTGAAAGGCAATGATCTCATGTTGCCTCTTAATCGCCTCACTGGGGGGATAAAACTTTTTTAAAAACTTCTCTACATAACATCCAATGTTCTGATTGAGCCCGACTCCAAGCTCTCCAACCAATCCTTTGCTGAATCCTCTAAGGAAAAGGGAAACAGCCTAATCGAATCTGATCATCTGCACTCCATTCAACTTCGTAGTGTTGCAGATCTGAATGAACTTGGTGATGTGTTTGTTCGGATCATCTGTGGATTTGCCCCTAAAAGCAATATTCTCTGCCATCTGAATAAGGTCCTCTTTTCAGCTCAAAGGTGTTGGCTGCGATGTTGCTATGGACAATTGGATTTGCCTGGCCTTGGTATGCATACTGATTCTGAACAGGCAACCACAGCTTGTCTATGATTGACTTGTTGACGCAGCTCCTCCAGCTGCCGTAGAAGCTCAGCATTAGTGGGCGGAGGGGTGGACCGTTGTTACCCTCTTCGTTCTCCTTCAGACTAGGAGAAACGGGATCAAACTGAATATGATCCGTACTGGTGACCGGATAGGTGAAAGATCCCTCTGATATGAAGATGCCCCTCCTGCGCGTGTAGGCGAAGAAGCTTGAATTTTCTGCTTGAGCCTCCTATATGCGTTCCTCTTCCGGTTTGATGCTTCGATCTCAGAGTCGAAAGGTTCTAGAGGCAAGCCTTTAGAACGCGTGTGCATACATCTGAACAAGAAACAAAAATGTGAGAACTAAAAAAAAATTGAAAGAAAAATAAAGCAATAAAATCTGAAGTGGTAATCTTGATTATTATCACGATATCAAGTTATGTAACACAAAAATTGTCCCCGGCAGCGGCGCCAAAAACTTGACTCAACTTTATTTTACCCAATTAATACCCGCAAGTGTACGGGGTTATTGTAGCATTTAGCAAGCAAGAGTATATCGTATCCCACAGAGACAAATAAGTGTCAACTTGAGTACCACGAACCAAATCAACTACTATCCAGACAATCAGAAATTTTTTTGGTTTTAAAACTAACAACTACTAAAAGCATGTAAAGTCAGAGAATAAAATAGAACACTTAAACACGAAAGCAATAAGAAAGCTGTGTAAGATGGTGGAGAAATATGCAGAATTCAAGGATCCGATGCACAACTCATAGCCTAACCCAATTGAAATCGATTTACCATTAAAGTCTCTAGAATTATTGAATCAATCACACATGTAGATTAACCCCCTCCCGAGGTGAGAAACCTGTAGATTAAGTGTAACAATTGAAGTCCCCTTCTAATTCTTAGACCTAACTCCCAATAGATCGATTAGATAACATTCCACTCAAAACCTCAACTCTCCCGAGTTCTATTGAATTAAGGTGTGAATTATTCTTCTTTCAGATTAATTATTTCATCTCCCGATTACTCTAAAAATCCTAACACTCCCAATTGGTGATCAAGCAATTGTTAGGAAAAAGCACAAAATAATTCAATAATTACAAGAGCAAGATAAAAACGAAGTCAATTGGATTAATAATTATGAATCAATGCATCTTCACCAAGAATTCTACACAAAGTGTTTAGCTACTCATGTTCAAAGTAGAAAACAAACAAAACTAAGAAACAAATAGAATCATGATACGGATTACAATTGGCGGAGGAATCGAAGCTTGAATCTTCAATCTTCTTCCAAGAGTTCTTGATAGAGAGGAGTGTGTGGTTTTTGCGGCTTGTAGAGAATGCTTTTTCGTTGCCCTAGCTTCTCTCTCTTATTTTTCCCTCAGAAAAATCACGTCTGGGCTAAAAAACGTCAGTCAGACGGACCCGGCCGGGTGGAATTATTGCACATAATACACCCGTCGGGTAGAAGTCTCTGGACTCTTTATGAACAAAATTGGCCACCCGGCCGGGTGGAATTATTGCACATAAAATTCACCCGGCCGGTAGCTCCCGGCAGTCCGCGCGGCTTTCGTAGATCGGCCATATCTCTCTCATCCGAACTCCGATTGGGCGTGTGAGGTACCCACGCGAAGCTCTTTTCGATGATGAAGACAATGGTACTCTCAAAATAGGATTCGGACCCCATATTAATAGGCAGATTAACGTTTGAAGCAGACCCCAGTCACGGCTTGACTCATTTTGACCCTTTTTTACCTATTTTAACTTCAAACACTGATAAACTCATCAAAGCACCTTATAGTGAAATATGAACGTAAACTCAAGTAATATGCATTTAAAAACAATTATCACCACGTTTAACGCCCAATAAACAGTTAAAATACGATTTTATCAATCCCCAACTTAATCACTTGTTTTGCTCAAACAAGAAGCAGACAACAATCAATATAAACTCGTACACATAAGTTGGATCTCATCATTGCCTCATGTTAATAAACAAACGCATGCATCAATACTTAACACACATGTAAACCAATGATCATTGCTTCAAGTTTACTAACACGTATGCAACCTTGTCAATTTGCCCTCACAAGATAGATATGTAGTGTAATTCTCCCACTTCTCAAAGTGTATAGGTAAAATACAAGCTCTCAATCAATCAATCATGCATAGTTTTACCATAGGCTTGCTCGAAATCTAACCTCTCCTCTACTATTTGTGACTATAAATCAAGGATCTGAAAGGTCTTATTTGTAGGTTGTAATGTGGCTTTTTGGTGGTAGGAAAATTTGGCCAAAGTGACTTTAATCCCTTTCAAAATTATAATAACTTCTTTCTTAAACAACTCAACTCCTCAGTAGTCTTTATAGACTCTTCTCATCTACCAAGTCTCCCCCAAACTTGGTTTCTTACACATTTCTAGACTTCGTCTAGCTTATACCCCCTCTAGGCTTCGCCTAGCTTAATACCACCAAATTATTCTTTTTTTTTACAACTCTTTTTTTCACAACTAAAAGCATACATCCACTTTCCCCAAAGATATTCAAGTCATACTTCATCTTTAAACTCTTCTTATCATCCAAATGTTCTTTTCCCCCAAACTTATTTTCAAGCATATATACAACCCCAAGTTATCAAATAATAGGCTATTAGGCTCAAATATGGCTAACAAAGGATTATGATTTTTATTTTATGGTGAAGTAAAGACAAGGCAAGAACGGATGGCCTAACGTCACTTCCTAAATCTATACTCACTATGTAGACTCAAGGAAGATCGCGAGCAAGTTCTAGAAACATATAACACAATGGCGATAATCACACATTTAGAAATATATAGGCTCAAGTCTCACAGGGTTATGGCAAAGGACAACGCAACGAGCAATTCACTTTAGGCAAATCACAATAAGGACATACAAGCATGCTTGGTCATATCAACAAGTTTTCACAAACATTTTAGCACATAACATCATTAGCAACTCATCCAACAAACATGCTTGAATTCAATTCAAATTGCTCCGACCCCATTCAATTTCATCCAAGGGAGTTTATTAATCCTAAACTAAAATACTAAGCAAAAATTTTAAAACTA
>NW_024599165.1:0-20671 GCF_004379255.2 Salvia splendens | reverse complement strand
CCTGACATGTGAGCCAATTTGTAAGACCCTTTGCGAGGGACTTCCTGACACCCGATACGACCTTCCCATGTGGGTTCGAGCTTGCCCAGCTTTTCTGCTCGGCTTACTTCGTTTTTCTCAGGACGAGATCCCCACTTGAAATTGCAGCTTCTTCACCCTTTGGTTGTAATACCGGGCTACTTGCTCCTTGTACTTGGCTGCTTTTATGCATGCCAATTCTCTTCTTTCTTCGGCAAAGATCTAGCTCAGCTCTCAGTCCGTCGTCATTCATTTCTGAGAGAAATTTTAGAGTTCGGGGACTGGGACGCCGATCTCCACCGGAATTACGGCTTCAGTGCCGGTACACTAAGACTGTACGGAGTTTCACGTGTTGAGGTTTGGGTGGTAGTTCGGTAGGACCATAGGACTTGAGGGAGATTTTCTACCATTGTCCTTTGGCTTGTTCTAACCGAGCTTTTAACCCTTTCACCAGATACGATTTGTTACCTCCGTTTTCCGTTTGCTTTGTGGATGAGAGACCGAAGTGAACCGCTGTTGAATATTCAGCTCTGGCACCAATTCTTGAACGTCTTGTCGGTGAACTGAGTCCCGTTATCCGAGATGAGGATGTGGGGTATGCCAAAATCGCACACTATGTTCTTCCAGACGAAATCCAATGCCTTCGAGCTCGTTTATCGTAGCTAATGGTTCAGCTTCCACCCACTTCGAAAGTAGTCCACGGCAACGATTAGGAATTTCATTTGGCGAGGAGCTTGAGGAAGTGGTCCCACTATGTCTATGCCCCCATTGCATGAAGGCCAAGGGCTTTGCATAGTGGATAGATCGGTTTGCGCATCCTTGGGATATTTGCATGGATTTGGCACTTCGGGCAGTCTTGACGAGCTGCACTGCTTCTTGTACCAAGGTTGGCCAATAATATCCCCATCTTAGAACTTTTTAGCTAAAGCCTAGCTCCGATGTGCTGCCGCACGATCCTTCATGAACTTCTCTGAGGATGTAGTCCGTCTCTTCTGGTCCTACGCACCGCAATAACGGCTGGAGGTAAGACTTTCTAAAGAGGACTCCTTCATGAAGTTCGTACCGAAGTGCTCGGCACGTGATCTTCCGAGCTTCTCTCTTATCCTCGGCAATTGTCCTGATCCAGATACTGCAAATCGGCGTCATCCAGTTCGGCGAGCTGGATACTGAATGTACCTCGGCTTCATCAATGCTTCGATGCATTAATTCTTCCGCCTTTGAGCTCGGATCTGAGGCCAACTACTTAAGGTATCTGCTCGGCTATTTTCCGCTCTGGGAACGCGGATTATCCGAAAATAGGAGAAACTTCGGCTGATGCTTTGCGCTTTGTCCAAATACTTCTTCATTCTCTCGTCACGAGCTCACTTGTACCCAACATGTGATTTACTATGACTTGTGAATCACAATGGACTTTGAGAGATTTGACGAGCAGACTTTGCGCTAACTGGAGTCCGCCAGGAGGGCTTCGTACTCGGCTTCATTATTAGTAGTGGAGAATAGGAACCGAAGTGAGTAGGTTACCTCGTGTCCGTCGGGAGCGACGAGTAAAATACCAGCTCCACTTCCCATCTTGTTTGAAGCTCCATCTACGAATCCGCTCCAGCAGTCTGGCGGCTCTACTTCGGATTCCAAGGGCTGTGCTAGTTCGGCATTGCAGACTTTTTCTGTTCGGCAATGACAGGGATTGC
Source organism: Salvia splendens (assembly GCF_004379255.2). NCBI lineage: Eukaryota > Viridiplantae > Streptophyta > Magnoliopsida > Lamiales > Lamiaceae > Salvia > Salvia splendens. Next base: position 18,965 of record NW_024599165.1, on the reverse strand, counting down.
TTGATCGAACTTGGCTTCTGTAAGAAAATCTGCCAAGGCTTGTCCCTTGATGGCTTTCCGAGGTAGGTACTCGATTGAGTGTTCTCCCAGCTCTATGGCCCATTTGGCGATTCTGCCTGATGCTTCTGGCTTGGTCAAAACTTGCCGAAGAGGCAGATCGGTTAAGACGCATTACCTTGTGAGCATAGAAGTATGGCCGCAGTCTCCTTGCTGCATTTACTAACGCCAGAGCAATTTTTTCCAGAGGTTGATACCTTGTTTCTGACCTCTTAATGCTCGGCTTGTAAAGTAGATGGGAAACTGCTTTAGGCCTTCTTCTCGTACAAGCACCGCGCTGATGGTTTGATCTGATGCCGCTAAGTATAAGAATATTACTTCGGCTTCGGTTGGAGCAGAGAGAATAGGAAGCTCGGCTAGATAACTTTTGAGCTCGTCAAAGGCCTTTTTCTGCTCGGCTCCCACTCGAACTTGGGTGCCTTTTCAACACCTTGAAGAACGGCAGTTGCTTTTCGGCTGCTTGGGAAAGGAATCGATTCAGTGCGGGCTAGACATCCGGTTAGCCTTTTGCACGTCATGTATGGACTTCGGCATTGCCATGTGCTGAACGACTTGAACTTTTGAGGGATTTGCCTTGAGTCCGTCCTTTGAAACCCAACAACCCAGAAATTTCCCGAATCTACCAAAAAGGTACACTTTTGGGGATTAAGTTTGAAGTTGGCTTTCTTGAGCACGTTGAGAGTGGACTTGAGGTTGAGCTCGTACTCCGAAGTGCTTTTGCTTTTGACAACTATATCGTCAACATACACTTCAACCTGCTTTCCGATTAGGTGCCGAAAAAGCTTGTCTACCATCCTTTGATAAGTTGCTCCGGCATTCTTTAAACCGAATGGCATCTTTTTATAAGCGAAAATGCCGAAATCGGTAATGAAAGCTGTTTTCGGAGCGTCACTCTCATCCATCAATACTTGGTGATATCCTTTGTATAAATCAAGAAAACAGAAAATTTCGAAGCCGATCAAAGCTTCTACTTTTTTTATCTATACTCGGAAGGATAGCAATCTTTAGGACAGTGCTTGTTTAGATCGGTGAAATCTATGCACATCCGCCATCCTCCTTCCTTTTCTTGATCATGACAGGATTGGCCACCCACGAAGGATACTTCACTTCGAATAACACATCCGCCTTTAATAATTGACGGACTTCGTCATGGATGACTTGACTTCGTTCTGCCGCAAAGAGTCTTTGCTTCTGTTTTATCGGCCGGATCGAAGGATCAATATTTAACCGATGAGTGATTACCTCGGGGGCACTCCGGTCATGTCCAACGGAGACCATGCAAAGACGTCTTTATACTCCTTGAGGAGCTGGATGTTTTTTCCCGAAGTAGGGCGTTCCCGCGAAGCCGATCTTAACCGTTCTGGATGGATCGTCTTCGTACAGCTGAACTGTCATCGAGTTCGGCTCCGGTATGGCTTCGGTCATCGCCTCTGACTCCGGCTGCTGTGATTGCTATGCTTGGTGGTGCCGATCTGACTGCTCGGCACTTCTAAGCGCAATTTGTAGACATTCCTTTGCTCTCTTTTGGTCACCTCGGATGACCGCTATCCCTCCTTTAGTAGGGATCTTGATGGTGAGGTGATAAGTAGAGCAAACGGCCCGAACTGTGTTGAGCCAGTCTCTCCCCAGGATGATGTTGTACGGGGACCGAGCTTTCACCACAAAGAACTCGATCATCGTATTGGAGCTTGTAGGCGCTTTTCCCACCGTGATCGGAAGGCTGATAATACCTTCAGGGCGGGTGTCCTCCTGGGCGAAACTTTTCAGAGGAAGCGGAGCCGGACTGAGTCGAGCTGGATCCACTTCCATTTTATCGAAACATTCTTTAAAAGAATGCTGACTGACGCTCCTGTATCCACAAAATACTCTGTGGATCAGTTTGTTTGCCACTCCGGCTTGAATGACAATAGCGTCTTGTGAGGAGAGATGGCTGGGACGGGATCGGCATCTGAAAATGTAATCACTTCGTCTTTCTTCAGCCTTTTATGTGTTGGCTCCTCTTGATTGGAACCTCTGCGTTCTGCTTTTAGGGACGACTTAGTCTTCCCGGCAGGGAGAGCATCAATAGTCAGGATTACTCCATCATATTGCGGCTCGTCGTCGTCTTCGGGATCCTCATGCCTTTTCGGATCCTGAGGATTGCAGTTCGCACCTCTCTGCCTTTTGTTCTTTTTCGGCTGCTTGCTTTGGTATTTTTTAATGTTCCTGTTTTCACAAGAACATCAATACCTGCAGCCAAATCTCGGCACTCCTCGGTATCGTGACCGTGGGTTTGATGGAAGGAGCAATATTGATCCTGAAGTCGCCGCACGGCTGATTTCGTCATCCGCTTTGGTCTTTCGAACATATCGGAATGTAGTTCGAAAATTTCCGCTCTTGACTTGTTCAGCGGTACGAACTGAGCAGGCGGCTTCTCGGGTTGAGACGGGGTCCCAATCTGTCTTGTACCGGAGCCCTTTGAATTCTTTCAAATGGAGTTCGGCGAGGATGCCCCTGATCGCTATGATCGGGCTTCCTTCTGTCTTCTCGGACGATGAGCTGTCTAACGACCGTTTGCGACGGTCTGCCTCATCGGCGCCGGGAATACTGGTCCGCAATGTCCCACATTTCTTGAGCTGTTTGCGGACCGCACTCCACGAGCTTTCTGTAGAGAGCTCCGGGCAGGATTCCATTTTGGAATGCCGAAATGACAAGTAGATCATTGAGATTATCTACTTGTAGGCATTCCTTATGGAATCTCGTCAGAAATCGCTGATCTTTTCGTCGCGACCTTGACGTATAGAAAGCAGCTGAGCCGAAGTGATCCGGGCTTCCGCTTTCTGAAAGAACCTCCTGTGGAAAGCATCCATTAGATCTCGGTAGGATCTAATGCTGCCTTGAGGAAGGCTGTCGAACCACCTTCTGGCGTTCCCGATGAGCAGCTCGGGGAACAGCTTGCACATTGGACCTCATTGAGACCCTGGTTCGCCATATTATATTGATAGCGTCCCAAGAAGTCATGAGGATCCTCTAGCCCGTCATAAGTCATTGACGGTGTCCGGTAGTTCCGCGGCAAAGGAGTTCGGGTGATGTCGTCCGAGAACGGAGTCTTTAATGCTCCGTACATGGCGAACCCGACATCTCTTCGGTACGGAGGAGATGGAGTTCTCCTGTGGTTCCGGTACCGAGGAGGACAGGAACATGTCGGGGTTGAGGATTCTTTCTCCTGGAAGACACGTCACTACTGCGGTAGTGACTTTCATGTCTGGATGAGGAGGGAGAATCCGCCGTTGTCTTCTCCGGCTGTTGGCTCTTCTGCAGGAAGGTTAAGAACTCCTCCTGCTTCTCGGCCAAGAACAGCTTGACAGCTTCATTTAAATCGGGCTGCTGGAAGACTCGGTGCGATGACTCCTGGAGTGGCTTGTTCCTCTTCGTGAGAACCGGAGGTAGATGTCTCCCGAGGCCGTTTTTTCAGACCTGCGAGCTGGACTAGCTTCCTCACGGTTATCGCGAACGGTGTTATGGGTGTTATGTGATCTGGTATGCATTTTTTTTGGGGTGGAAAAAAGGGTCAAAAATTCGCTTTATCACAAATTTGGTTCTCTGTTTCCCACAGACGGCGCCAGTGATGAATCGGCGAATTTTTGATGGTGATGAATGCTCGTAAAAATAAAGGAAGATCAACACACAGAGATTTACGTGGTTCGATTTACTGAGGTAAATCTACGTCCACGGGAAGAAAAGAGGGCAGAGTTGTATTGCTTGATCTGTTTTCTACAGCTAACAATACAGACTTGCTATTTGCTATTTTCTCTCTAGAGAGCTTAACAGAAGTTAACAGAAGAAGATTATCTATCTGACCTAGGTTCTATTTATACATTAAACCAAGATCGTGGCATGCAGCATTTATTAGGTAGTGGATGTCGTGGAGGTCGTGGCGACCTTGCATGGGTCCACTATTCTGCATGAGTTAATGACTGCTTGACACCACTAAATAGATCGTCGGTGTAGCGGAGGTGGAAATCTTGCATGAGTCCACTATTTCTTAGTTCGGTCGAATACTGAGACCGGACTGCTGAATTATTGCCGAGCAGCTTTTGCCGATCTGAGAGTAGAGCTTGATGCCGACCAGAGAGCAGAGTTTGATTGGTTGGCTTTTACCGAGCTGTAGGCTGGGGCCGAACTCTGTGGTTGTGCCGAACTGAACTCTTGAGTCATGCCGGACTGATACTCTTTAGCCATGCCGAACTGATACTCTTTCTTGGGCTTTACTGCTGTTGGGCTTGTTTAGTATTTGCTTAGTACGTACTCCATCAGCCATTAAGTCAGCAACCTTTCATGAAGCTTCGAACCAGACTTGGTGTGGTTTCTCTAGCCTCACTCAGGTTGAGGGGGGATGTTAGAAGTGTTGAGATTGAACGTCCGAGTTCGTCCTCGGCTCCGCACTCTGCAGTTCGTCCGAGTTCGTCCTCGGCTCCGCACTCTGCCTCGGCTCCGCACTCTGCAGTTCGTCCGAGTTCGGTTATGAGCCGAGAAGGGAGTTCGGCTGGAAAGAAAGATGCACGCCGGAGTTCGGTTATGAGCCGAGAAGGGAGTTCGGTTATGAGCCGAGAAGGGAGTTCGGCATCATGTCCAGCTGTTGCTTATAAAGCATGGGACCACTCCCGTACGTTCAAGGACGTGTTGCTACAAGGAATGAGGAGCACGGCAGTTTGTTAGGATTAGATTCTTAAGTGTGTTTAGTTGTGTAATCAGAATTGTTTGAGAGATCTAGATTGTTCCATACTCTAGTATATATAGCTGCTTGTATTCAATATCAACGCAATCAATGAAACAGTGACATTTGAAATTTCAAGTCTATTTTCAGCTATGTTAACTCTTGCTTTCTTGCTCCTGGTTTTGTGTCGATCTTTTCAATAATTCGACGAACACGAAGCGTGCCGACCTCCTTACGCTATAATGAAATTACTACTATTATTATTGAATATTTAATTCAATATTCCAGTATTAGCTATTTAAATGGGTTAAATATGTTTTTGGGTGTTATATCAACACTAGCCAGCTCATTCAGCATATTATAGACATTATAAAATGTAGAGATAATGATGCAAGAATAAAAATGGGTGGCTTGTGTTTGGCTGTCGTAGACTAAATTTGTTTCGATTCCAAGCATTTTTTTATATAATTCTTAGTGTAAAACAAATAGTTATTTTTCTACGATATAGAATTATTTTATAATTAATGCTTCAACCCGTCATTTTAACACAATATTATAAAAAATAATAGTGTTCTCGTCTTTTGGCAACCTATGTGTCTTAGTTTATAAGAAAAAAACGTAATCTCAACTAAGTGTATTTTTCGTCTATCACACAAGACTTAATTATCTCTAAATTTGAGAGCACGTGACAATTGAAAAAATTTAAAATAATTCGTTTATTTTTAAATTGAAGTGTTTTTTTTCCTGGAAATGGCCCTAAATTAAACATCATTAGTTTTTATTTACATGTGGAAATTGAGGAATACATGCACCAAATATTTTATTTGTGCATTTGGATCCAAAATTCGTAAGCGGTTCAAGCCGTGTTAATTAGAAAAATTGGGTTAAAATTGCGAATTTAGTCAATGAAAGCTGGTTAAGTTAGTGAATTCAATGAATAAAAAATCACAGAATTCGATTCCAAACAAATTTAAATTCACATGTAAATTATAGATAATCCATGATAACAAAAATACTACTACTAATAACTTAACCAAAAAAAATACTAATAAAAATATATATCTACACCTAAAACAACAATGCAAACACCACATACACCATTAATAGTACATCACAAGTAACGCTACAAATGAAGCCAAGATCATCAATTGAAGCACCAATGCATTGCCCTCAAAACCTAAGCATGCTTGTCTTCTTCGAAACCGGGTGCTCCTCGAGGCGTGTGCGCCTTCGTATAAACACGATGGCGTCTCTCCCTTCCGTATATGACCCAAAACAGCAGAGACAGCATGACCGCGAGGGCAACCATCACGAGCCCGACATAGATCCACTTGCTATACCTACGCAGCCCGGGACAGTGATCGGCCTCTATAGCCGAGAACGTATCCCTCACAAAACTACAGTCTTGAACATTAGCCAGGAACGGACCGTACTTATACAAGCCATAGCTCACATTCACACTAGCAGCCATCTGCGTGTACATGGCCGGCGTCAGACGACCTGTGTCATGCAGATCCCGTTCGACGATGTTTGGCAGACGTAGCCACCTAACACCTGTGGGGCATTGTTGAGGTCCGTCTCACCGGGTGCACAAGCACGGCTGGTGAGGTCGGGATTGAACGGATTGCACACGTTTGGCACGGAAGGGCCTGATTGGTTGAAGTAGAGCGGGAGTAAGTTGGGGACGTTGTTGGCGTTGGAGATGTTGGAGATGACCGTGTTCATCAACGTGACGAGCTGTGATGTTACTTCCTTGCTCTTGGTCAAGGTCTCTTGGGCGGTGGCGTTGTCCACGCAAGGCAGGATGTCGTCGAGAGCTGTATGAGCAGTCGGGTTCTGGACCCACTGGTTCATTGCTACGCACGTATCCCCTGTCACGCTGAAATATAAACCAAGAAGTGAGACGATGCAGTGCAAATTAGTTGGCTCGACTCGCTGTAGATGGGAGAATCGGATAGTTTATACGTACTTGTGTAGAAGAAGAAAGATCCCACATAGTATGAACGTCCCGGTAACAAGAATCCATCCCGTGACCACCAAGCTGCAACGACAAACGAAACATTAGGCATATATAGAGCTACACTACGAGGGAGGCGAGAATGAAGATGTTCGAAGAAAAAGGTTATTCAAACTCACAGGTAAACAAGAACCTGCATTCCGAAGATTGAAAACACTGAAACGAAACAATCCCGGAGTAAGATCAGAGACGACAAGGTGAAAAGTACGCGAATGTTAACAAGTTCAAGAAAGTACCGAATCCGAGAAACGTTAGAAAAGCATAACGGCAGAGAGTATGATGAGAGCCAATCTCCTGCAAGAAAACAAAGCATTCACACTCTCTATAGCAATTCAAATTTGAAACTAGTTCTAACTTACACTGATTGAATGAGATCCTTGATCTTCTGTGAATTGTCCTCGGTTTTAGTCGAGAGGGTGCTGGCCGATGAGTTTATCTTGGTTTGGATGCTGTCAATTCAATGACATTAGGCGGCAGAATCACTTGATCCACGTTGATTTGCTTGGCGGCAGCCAGATATCCCGAGACATTTCTAAGACTCTCAGATGTGGTGTCGGCCTGATAGACGACGTATTCCAAAGTGTTGATAGTGCTGGTGTGGAATTTCCCTTGGCCAGTGTACAAGATGATGCATCCAATGCTGGAGAAGGTAACATTAGACACTAATTTCACCTTCACAATGTGTAACAACAAAATATATAATAGAGAGAGAGGTATATGTACATTGCAGCAATGGTGAAGAAGGTGAGGAGGATGAGAGAGAGGGCATAGGCGACTCGAGAATAACCATAAGGCGCCTTTCGGCAGCAGCAGAAGTAGAGGCATGTGATGATCAAGCATAACCCGAAGACAACAAACCAGATTGCGCCAACAATGAAGAAGGGAACAGCAGTGTAAGCCACAGACTGTGATCCAACATCAAGTATTCATATGGTTAAGCAGAAACTCTCTTGTTTTTCATACAAATAGCATAAAACTCTTGAACAAAGTCAAGAAAACTAAACCCAAATTGGCCAAGAAACATAAAAAAATCAGATTTGGACACAAACTATTGAACTAACTCATGACAATATGAAATCAAATACTCCCAAGAAATAAACTAAACCAAAATTTGCTAACAACATAGAGAATGAGATTTTGAACACAAAGATTCTTGAATAACTCATAGCGATATGAAATCAAATTTCCCATGAAAGAAAAAATAACGCAAAATGGTCAATAACACACTGAATGGGATTTGGAACACAAATTCTTGAACAACTTTAACAATATGAAACCAAGCAACAACATAAAGAAATGAGATTTAGAACACAAATTCTTGAACTAACTCACAATAAGAAATCAAACACTCCCAAGAGAAAACTAATTGTCCAACGAATACAGAAAAGAGATCTTAAACACTAACTCTTGAACTCATACATAGCATTATGAGCTCAAATATTCCAAGAAAGAAAACTAAACCCAAATTGGACAACAACATTGAGAATTGAGATATGGAACACAAATTTTGAAGTAACTCATAACAATATGAAATCAAATATCCCCAAGCAAGAAAACTAATCCCAAAGTGGCCAACAACACACTGAAATGAGATTTGGAACACAAAAGTCTTGAACTAACACATAACAATATGAACTAAAACACTCCCAAGAAAGAAAACAAAAAACTCCAATAGTAAAATTCTTGCACTATAGCTCTTAACATGGGACACAGATCTTGAACAAACTCTCATAAAAAACACCTACAATCAGAATGTGTAACAACAAGAAAATGAGCTTACACCCAGTAATGGCGATTACTGATATTCCAGCCTCCTCTGTATTTGCGAAAATCATCAGAGGGTCTTTCCTCTGAGTCCTCTTCTCAGCCAAAATCAGAGTTGTGTTCACTTGTTCCAGAAAATCTCCCTCTCTCTCTCCCAACCACCGCTGCACAACAAACACAAATTCAAGACTCTTTTTTTAACACACAAAAACACAGATTAGAAAGCAAAATGGTGGGATTGATTAACCTGAAGTCTGCAGAGTTGGGAAAAGGGCTTCTTCCCCAAATGCCAATGCAACAAATGCTGCTGCAAGGCATGAGAAAAGAAGCAGAGATCTCAAGCACGCCGCCATTCTTCCCTTTTCTTTATCACTTCAAATTTGAAAATAAAATGCAGCAAACTTCAATAAAATGCAGCAAGTTTGTAAATTTACTAGTCTGCCTATGTGTTGAATAAGTGACATGTGGCGATTCCACAATATTCTTCCTTACATTCTGATTTTATAGTACACATTTTTCGAATAAAAATGCCGGTTTGCGTTTCTGCCTTCATTGCCGCCACTCAACGAATTCTACAGCGTCTTTTACTAATTACGGCATTTAATAACGCCACTTTACCTATTAATCAATCGGTTTTAATGAACTGGTTGAAAATTACTTCACTCTATGAGCTAATTATAACTCTACTTTTGACAAAACCCACTTTCAATTTCAGTGCATAATAATTCATTAAAGATTGAATTTTTAAATTAGTTGAGTGGAATAAAGGATTTAGAAAAGGTGAATTCTTGAAGGGACAGGGCATCAATCAAGATTTATTGTTTACAAATTTGAATTTGAATCATTGCGGAAAGCTCTAAATTAAATGCGGCATTATCTCACTGATAAATATCTCAGTCAGTCGCCTTTTTAGTGTCGGTAATACTCCCTCCGTCCCGGACTACTCGCACATTTCCTTTCGGCACGGAGATTAAGGAATGAGTGTATAGCAAAGTCAACAATTGCGGCTGTAGGTGATAATTTTTACTAAAAATAGAAAGAGTGCAAATAACTTGGACGCCCAGAAAGGAAATAAGTGCAAGTAGTCCGAGACGGAGGGAGTATAATAAAATAATTATACTTTATTGGTAATTGTCATGATTTTGTAGTAGTAGTATTTGATTATATCAATTGGAAATAAAAAAAAAAGAAAAACAAATAGTAGGATGTATTTACCATGATTGGAATTATGGCTTCTATTTTTGTACTATTTAATTTCGTTTGATGATGGGTATTTTGAATTGTTGTCATCCGTTCATCTTTGAATTATCATATGATGGGAATAATTAAAAGTAAATAAAACAACAAAAGCAATCAGAGTTTGTAAAAGCAACGTGTAGCTTTTCTCCTGTTTCGTTTAGTTAAATGTTTCAATTTGATACTACAGATTGATTAAATACCTAAATCATCAATCATAGAATACATCTGTCACACGACTTCGTCACTTTGCAATTTGGATCACATGAGTTGTATTCACCTCATATTTATTTAGTTATTGTTTGACTTTAGATAAGATATAAGCAACAAGCATATATAGCATGGAGTAATGGTAGTCGAAAATTTGAATTCATGCTCTTTACATGGAACAAAATAGCGACCTAAGTCGATTTCACAATGTTTTACAAATCAATACTGATTTAAAGCATAACTTTTGATTAATGTTTTATCAATCTTACAACTTTCAAACTCTAAGAATTAAACTTTAATTTTACTACAATTCAAAATTGTCACAAGACTTTATTTTCAGTGAAATTGGTAGGCACGTGGAAGTCAATTTTTTTTATTCTCAACTCATGAAGACTGAATTGGAGTTCTGCTTTAATCCGTACCCACACCAAAGTGTCATCTCAATAAATAAGCGTCAAATATTCATTGAAAAAAATAGTCTCATAAAACAAGTGCCAATTGTAATAAAACACTTAGGTTTTAGAAGACAGATTTTTCCTTGATGATTTTTAAGAATATTCAACACTTAGCAATTGCAATTGTTCAAATTATTGGTATGAAATTATGATTCAATGGGTTGTTAAATGTTTCATACTCCCTCCGTCCCACATAATTTGACTCAGTTTTCCATTTTGACCGTCCCCACTAATTTGGACCCATTTCACTTTTACCATTTTTATAATGGACCTCACATTCCACTAACCATTCCTACTCACATTTAATTATAAAAACTAATATATAAAGTAGGACCCAATAATTCACTAACCTTTTCAACTCACTTTCATTATATTTCTTAAAACCCGTGCTCGGTCAAAGTGTCCCAAATTATGTGGGACGGAGGGAGTACCAAATTAATCCCAATTGGGCCTTTCTGTTAATTTATAAGCATTTTGGCCCATAAAAACAAAATATTCAGAATAAAATAAAATAAACTCAAATTTTATTGGGCTCTGTTTATGGACCAATCTAAGAAAGGGCCCAACTAGGGATCCAGGTATGATGTAAAATGTTTAAATATCCAAATCGCTTCGCATCTTCACTATCGGCTGCTCTGGACTAGGGTTTATTGCTGCTGCCGCCCTCCACACACGTACCCACTTTGATAGCTCGCAGCCATGGCGGAACAGGTAAATCCTTGTATCCAGAGCTCACCTGCTACCGCTTTCTATTTCTCTTCGTTGTTTGTGACTAATTCGATTGTGATTTGAATCGATTTGCAGACCGAGAAGGCCTTTTTGAAGCAGCCTAAGGTGTTTCTCTGGTGAGTTTTTTGTTTCCGTAGTGTTAGATTTGTTAAAAATTGCGTGTATATACTGTGCTTTGAAGCTGAATGCGATATCCTCTTGTTTCTGCATATGTTGTTTTTGTTATGATTTTTAGAGCAGAGTAACATATTCTATGTACTTGTGATTTGTATTCGTTTACTCATAATGAGTTATGAGATGCGTCGTGTTTGATTTCGTAACTGTTTGATTGTAGCTCGAAGAAGACAGGGAAGGGTAAGGCCCCTGGAAAGGGAGGAAACCGTTACTTCAAGAGCATCGGACTCGGATTCAAAACACCACGAGAGGCTTCTGAAGGTTGTTTTTCTAATTTACTTTTGTACTGGAACACTGCCTTTTGTTCTTATACTTAAGATGTATTTCACTTGTTAATCCACTTGGTTTCTGCATTTTATTTTTGTAATTGATTTTGTATTGTTATTTTGATATATTTGAAATGTGTAGGAAATCTTTATTGAATTGTTTTTAACTGTTGGTATATTTTAGAAAGTGAGTGATGTTGGATATCCATGTTATGGAGCTTTTGATTCGGTATTTGATTAGTATATGGGAATCTTGCTTTCAAGTGCTTGTGTTACTTTGTTTTTGTCTCTTGTGTTTCCTGTGATTGACTATCAGTCTGTTTCATTTTTACTTGAAGTTAATACCATGGTGTTATTTATCTGATTATGTTGGTTTTCTTACCCTATTACTATTTTAATTAGTTTCTTTCTACGCCTTTGTTAAATCTGTTTTCATCCTCACCACTTGATAATCGAATCCTTATAATTTCTGCCTTTTGTTGCTATTGCTATTTATACTGAAAATTAACTCATATTTGTTCAGGCACATACATTGATAAGAAGTGCCCTTTCACTGGTAATGTTTCCATCAGAGGACGCATCCTTGCTGGAACTTGCCATAGTGCAAAGATGATGAGAACAATCATCGTGAGACGTAACTACCTGCACTGGGTGAAGAAGTACCAGAGGTATGCTATTTGCTTTTGTAAGATGCTTCCATTGTTCTGTTTTTTAGTTTGTTTATCTGAGTGCTTTACTTGGGTTGGACTTAGGTATGAGAAGAGGCACTCAAACATCCCAGCACATATCTCTCCATGCTTCCGTGTGAAGGAAGGCGACCATGTCACCATCGGTCAATGCAGGCTAGTACCACAAACAAATTATCAGTTTTTCATGATATCTAGAATATGGAATTAACAAGCTTTTGTGTTTTCTTGCAGGCCTCTTTCCAAAACCGTGAGGTTTAACGTTCTTAAGGTGATTCCAGCAGGTTCTTCTGGACTTGGGAAGAAGGCTTTTACAGCTATGTGAGTTAGGCTATAAGACGTTTGTCGTTTTATTTAAACTTTTTTTTGGATGGATGGATTTTGAAGTAATATTGTTTCTGTTGGAATGTTATCATTGACCTCGCTTTGATATTCTACTATTAATGTTTATCTACTTCCATTTTTGTGTATGTTTTCAGTTTTTCGATTGATCTTGAGACTGTTATCTGATTTCATGTTTATTTTTTATCGTTCTTTTAATTTAAATCTCTATTAACTGATGTCTGAGATTTGTTTAATTGGTAAAAATGTGATTTCTGATGTGTATAGTTGTATCTTATGATATATTGTCTTAGAATTTAAGTTCAACTAAATTGTCAAAATGAATGTAGTCGACCTGAGAGTTTTTTTTATTCCTTCTACTTATAAATTCAACCCACAAACTACTTTATGTCTTTAAAATAGTGGTTAATATATATTTGGGTGAAATAATTACTCAATATTTCAATGTACATTATGGAAACGGTTTCTTTTAGGAGTCAGTGGGAAGTTCTGATAGTACTTATTGTCAGCTTATGACCAAACAGAATCGTCGAACTCATGTCCTAATATATGAATGATTCATAATTAGCAATTTCGGACTTTATACTTCCATAAAAGTGTACTTTATACTATACATTTATATTATAAGGAAATTTTCCAAAAGATGAATTAATAGAACAGTAACCTTACAATAATGAACTTAAATTGATAAACTTAAATTGAAAAGGGAAAAGATTTTTTATGCACTTATTGTGTAAGTGCACACTTTTCCATGTATCTACTACTAACAGCCTCCATTATCGTGTTTCATCTCTTACCTCTTAAAGCATCCACTATAGGCAGCCTTCCCAATAGTTCCGCCCCTTTTTTTTTGTCTACAGCCTCACTTTTTTGTCCATAGCCCTAATTTTTTCTTCCACTGCCCCACTATAGGCGGACACTTCCAATAGCCCCGAAATTTTAATAACTAATTTTAATTTTAATTCAATTTAATAAGTAATTAAATTTATCGGACTATACGTAATTATAAAAAAACGGGTATAAGTGAAGAAATTATAATCAAACACTACATTTTCGTTGTATTAAAGTGGGGGTAAAATTATACAACGAAATATTAATCTATTAAACATCATAATAGTGTTCACACTGCACCGGCACCTCCCCTACGTGCCCAAACTTCTTCAACCAAATCAGCCTGGAGTGTGGTATGTGTTGTGCTCCTGCGCATATCACTGAAACATTGGATCAAATATTCATTGCTCCGTGGTACGCCCATCTGGATCGGCGCGGAGACGAATCCGTTACTTGTACTTGCGCCCTCTTCCGGTGCCCAGGGCTCTACCCCAAATCCTTCATCTTCTATTATCATATTATGCAATATGATACATGCTAACATAATATTTGCGACATCATCTTCGTGCCAAACTCGTGTCGGGCACCGTATAATGGCCCATCGCGCTTGGAGGACACCAAAAGCTCGCTCAACATCCTTCCGAGCCCCCTCTTATTTTCGCGCAAAGTATTGTTTCTTCGGTCCTACCGGTTGGCGAATTGTCTTGACGAATACGGGCCACCAGGGATATAACCCATCTGCCAAATAGTATCCCCTTCTGTATTGCGTGTCGTTGGGTACGAAGCTGATTTCTGGACCCTCGCCCCCGCACTCATCATTGAAGAGCGGCGATGACTGAATAACGTTTATGTCGTTGTTCGAACAGGCAACACCAAAATACGCATGTCAGATCCACAAGCGGTAGTCTGCTACGGCTTCCAGAATCAATGATGGATGTTTGCTTTTGAATCCAATTGTGAACTGGCCTTTCCACGCCACCGGGTAGTTCTTCCACTCCCAATGCATGCAATCGATGCTTCCTAACATTCCTAGGAAACCGTGGATCGAACCGTGCATATCCAGCAGATTTTGACATTCAGCAGGGGTGGGCTTTCGTAGGAACTCCCCACCAAATATTTCCCGAATCCCCTTACAAAACTGCCTAAGCACCGTGAGGCCAGTCGTCTCACCCATCTGTAGGTATTCGTCGAACATATCAGCTGGTCCGGCGTACGCAAGCTGCCGGATTGCAACGGTGCACTTCTAAAGCGTCGACAACCCGATCCGGCCAGTGCAATCACTCCGGAGGATGAAGCACCGGTAACGTTCCGCCAATTTCGTCGCAATAAGGTTGAAAAGGGGTTGCGACATTCTGAATCGCCGGCGAAAAATCTCGGGTGGATACCGTGGGTTATCCACAAAGTAGTCAGCCATTAGACGTTGGTGTGCTCCGGTATGGTCTCGTGGGATGGTCCGCCGACAACTAATCGCACGAGGGATCGCGCCCTCTGCCACTTCCGCATTTCGTTCCGCCGCTCGCGCCGTTTCCTCCTCCTCGGCCTCGTACTCCACCTCTTGGATCAGATAATTCCACGCGTCCTTCCATAAATCGTCCATTTCATACTACAGATTATATTGAGAGAAAATATGTGTGTGAAGAGGTATAATGTTTGGTGTGAAAATAATGAGAAGTAGATGAGTGGTATTTATAGATATAATTTTTGATTTTTTTTTTAAAAATAAAACACTCAAACGGGGCGGACGTCCATAGCCCGTCCCCCCCATCGCCCCGCCGCCACCACCACCGCCCTGTCCTCGCCCCGTAGGAGGCGAAGCCTCTACCGCCCCACCCTCACCCCATTTTTCTTGTCCGCCCCGGGGACGTCCGATCCACTATAGACCGCCCCACCCTTGCCCCAGATTTTCGTCTGCCCCCTTTCCTCCTATAGTGGATGCTCTTATAAGTACCTCTTGTATCTCCGCCTCCTCCCTTTTGTAACGTTGTCGTCTCTCCTCGTCTAACATTGTTTCGTCTCTCCCTTCTCCTAGTGTAGCCGTCCCGTTATCCCTTAGTCCATTTTCCCTTATATTCTTCTTCCCTAGGTAAGAGTATTATTTTTCAAATTAAAGTTTATTGATTCATATTTTATTTAAAATCATCACAAGTTAAATGAATAATTATTTTTAAATTAAAAATCAAATATTTTAATTTATATTTCACTATAATTTCTCTCCTATTTATTAATCCTATCTCTTTTTAAGAGCATCAGCAATGGCAGACGTCTACGCGGAATTCCCACCGGCGTGTGGGAATTCCGTGGCGGACGTCCGCCATTGTGCGTCCCTTCCACGAATACGGAATTCCGTGCGGACGTCCTCCATTGCGTTGACGCCCGCGGAATTCCCGTTTAATGCATTAAATATTTTTTTATTAATGGAATATTTTCCCTATTTGTGTCGACTATTTAATTCCGTAAATTTCTTACTTCCGGAAATTGTTTAATTTGTGAATTTGTGATTTTTTTTATTGTGGGAATTCCTTCGGGAATTTTGCCCCTATACAGTGAAAATTCCGTATGACGTGGCAGTGCAGTGAGAAATCTGTATGACGTGGCAGAAGATGTTTTTGGGAATTCAACGAGGAATTTCGCTCGACTGCTGATGCTCTTAAAGTGTTATTACTAGAATAAAAAGATCTAATTTAACACGAGAAATAGTACAAGCATGTAACAATAGATTCTACCAACGTGAATTTGGGCCGAGCGCAAAGGCACAATTAAGTGCTGTGCACTGCACCGGTGGCAGACTAGTGGGTCCCGTGGTCCTGTCACTTTTGTCCTTCAAAATGATTACCACTCGAACCATTCGCCTCACATCTCATCCAACGGTCACGATCACGCAGTGTAGCTCACGCGCCGTCGTCCAACGCCTATCCATTGTACATTCATTTTCGCACTATCTATCAGACTATCCCATCATCACTCTCTCTCTCTCTGCTGCTGTTCCGAGGTATCTCTCTAGCTCTCCCTGCTCACGGAGTTGGAAGGGTTTAGTTTAGCTCTCGTGTTGCTACTTCCGTCGACGATTCTGCGGTGCTGATGGAGAGAAGCCTGCATTCGTCGGCAGGAATGGAGGACACGTGGCGGAGACAGCTGTGGCGACAGTCCGAGTTTCCTCCTCCGCCCTCCTCATTGCTCGATTCCCGTGCTCAGGTCTCTTCCTTTTGCTTGATTTTGCTTGCATGTAGTGTGAATTTGTGGCAGCAGATGACGGTTTCTGGTTAGAATTGTGCAAGTTGCAGCTCTCGGTGTTTGATTTTTCGTGGATGTTTTGCATGTGACCTAATTTTGGTTTGTGGTTGATTCAATGGAGTTCCGCACAGTTGTAATTTTCGGCATAACTTGCCCATTTTTTGTGCGTGTTCGTTTCGATGTGCTGCAAATAATGACAGATGGAGTTCATCTGGAATTTCTACAGACTTTTTTTGTCTTCAATTTGGATATTTAGCATTCTATAAATAGTTTAGTTGAACTTGTGTGGATTTCTTGTCTTGTAGCTAGTATGGCTATTTATTGAACCTAATAAAAACAATTTGGAACCCTGGCAATGAATGCAGTTTGTGATAAATAGAGAAATATAGTGCTTCCGTGATTCTGAATACTCATATCAAATATCTTCCCCTAACTTTACCTCTCCAATAGCTCTCTGATGCAGATTGTCGTCTTTATATGCAATTGCTGCAAGAATCAATGCCATTAACTGGTGGAATGACCCGGGATCACATGCCATCTAACATGCATGGTGTCGACAACTTGGGCCATGCTGATCTTGGAGCTTCATTCTTATCTCTGATCTCAGGTCCAACGGCTCATGTGCCCTGTGATCAGCAGCATTTATTGAATCCAAATACATTACTGGTCTCCAATCCACATCCACCAAGCGGTGGGACTGCCAATGGATTTCCCAGAGGAAGCAGAGTTTCGGTCTTGCCTGGTTTCTCATGGCCACACAGATTGGACTTGCCAAATTTTACTTCGGGATCGTTTTTTCAACCTTCTACTTCGTCTAATGCTGATGCAAACTGTCGAAACAATTATGAGATACTTCAGACTGCAAGCTTGGATGTTCGAAAATCACAGACAGTAGCATGCCAGAACTCTCATGAGAAAGCAAAGTAAATTGTTTATACCCCCCGACTGGGAGTAACACTAGCAGTAAGATACTAGAGAAAGTATCCCCTCATAACAGCTTCCCGAAATTTCCGGTAGACAACAATGCATCTGTTTGCCCCCTTACAATCCTTCCAACAGTTTTTTTCGCGTTTCATGTTGTGGCATCAGTAAGTTTCTTACACTCTTTTGAGTGAATATATGTGGTTTCATTCCATTTTGACGTTAGTCTAATCCCTTTATTGATTTCAATAGGTGGAAGCTTACTTCTCAGTGATACTGGACTTCTTGGAGTTGTTTGCGCATGCATGGTCTGTGCATGTCAATCTCCAAAATTCTTAGAGGTAATAATATCTTCTTTTACAATGTTCCTGCCATTTTGCTTATGATGTGCATCCTGTGATCCTTTATGTTAGTAAATGTCTAATATTTGTTCATATGGAAAAGTATCTGAAAGTGAGATCATGCATCAGCATTCAGGTTCTTGTGATGCTGACCCTGGGAATGCAGTTTTTATGGATAATGAGAGACTATAGCTCACTGGTGGAAGGTCTTCTCATCCAAAATCAGGGTATGTTCATTTTTACTGGATCATCTGCGGGCAGGGTGTGAGGGGGAAGTGGTAGAGAGACTTGAATATATGCATCGGCATGACAGATGCAACTGTCTTCAGGCTCATGATCTCTTTTATCTGAAATATTGCTGTACAATTTATTTGTTATTCTGTTGGTTAACACACTATAGTATTTAATAGAATTATACCTAGAATTTGAAGAATCCTGAGGCCAAAATATTGTTGATTGTGTATTAGATTAGAGTGTTGGAAGGGCCCAGAGGATGGGATTGGCCTGAAGGAATTTCAGTGGCGTCGGGTTGACAGATCATCCTATTTCCAGCTTGTCAAACAGTTCCATCACGTTGAATCAAGTAGACTCTTGTAGAGCTTCAGCAAGCTATGAGCAGAAAAGTCGCAGTTCCATAAATTCGAAGGACAATCATAGTTGCAGGAACATTGTTGATGAATATCTACACCGTGAACAGATAGACCTCAAGAGATTGCGGAAATTCTTTTTTCAAAAAACTTCATGAGCAATTCTCACCAAACTCAACATTTGCATGGACTGCTAAACTCAACTTCTGTACATTCAGAGAAAGCTTCTCAGCCTGTTGTGTCCTCGCTTAATTTAAAAAACATCATGCAGTGGCTTCAGTGATGGTTCAGAAAACATTTAATTGTGAGAAACCTGGAGTTTCCTCTAGTATTGAATTGAGACTTGGGCAGCCGTCACAGAAAAGCCTGACATTGAATATGAAACATCAACTTGCTGTCGGGTCTAATATACATGGCATACA
>NW_024599164.1:0-42416 GCF_004379255.2 Salvia splendens | reverse complement strand
AGCTGAGAAAACCACCAAGTATGGATCAGTTCACAATCATCCCACGACTGTGGATAACAAATCCAAATATATAATTTTTGGTTAGTTTTTTGAAAGAATTTGACCAAATTTTATAGTTTTTCCGGCAATTTATCGTTATGTAGATAATACTCACAAATTGTGTTGTTGTTAATTAGGTACTTCCCCGATGGCATCGACATCTACTTTGACAACGTGAGAGGGAGGAGGGAAAGATGCTCGAACGGTGCTAAACAGCATGAGACTCAACCGTCGTGTTGCGCACTTGTGGGATGATCTCCAATACAACAGCCTTGAGATGCCGACGGCGTCCACAATGATTAACGCATTAGTAAAACGGGTCCGTTGAAGGATTTTTCACTAGCGACCACTACCATCTCTACCCCAAGTTCTTGAGATGGTTGTGCCTCTAATCAAGGAAGAGAAGATCACATACGTCGAAGACATAGCCGAAGGCATTGGAAGCGCGCCTGGGGCTCTCTTTGGCTTATACTCCGGTCGCAACGTAGGGAAGCTGTTGGTGGTGGTTGCTCGTGAGTAATTATGTTTTACCATCGGAACAAGGAAGAGACTTAAATAAAGGTTATAATCATGAATTATAATATATGATCATAATTGATGTATTGTTATTAATTTAAACAAGGTAGCACCTCCAATCCTCCATTTCTTATTTATCTTTCCTTCATATCATGGCTCTCATTATTTCATTTTCTATTAATATATTATTATAAAACTTAGTCAAGATATGAGATTCTGAATTTTAACTTCCATAGACGTCTCTGGTAGGGATGTCAATCGGTCGGCCCAGCGGGTTCAGGCCAACCTTGCCCGAGTTATGGGTCACTGCAGGTGCGGGCTATCAAGTAGTGGTTTTTTTCAGGTTATAGAAGTTCAAACCTAACCCTAAAAACTCGGGTTTCGGGCTAGCCCAACGGGTTTAATCGGTTTGCTACCGATAAATTTAACATGTGATCAATCAAAATAATTGAAAATTAGTTATATTTATTAAATGTAAAACATTTAATAATATTGAATTTGAGATATATGCTTAAATTCAAACATAAAGACGATTAAATACTACGGAGATTTATGCAAAATTAAAACATAAAACATCAAGAAATTTCAAACCATATTTAGAAGTTTAAATGTTTTTCTTAGTGAATTTGAAGTTTCCAATTTATTTATCTATTATTATATTAATAAAATTTAGTATATAATTTATATATTTAATATAAAATTGAAAGTTATTTTTTTAGTTATCTATATTAATAAAATAATCAATGAAGTGTATGAAGTTAGGAGTCAAACAAATCGGGCCAACCCTAATTTTACCCCCGGTGAAGCGCAGTTATATTGACTCTTTTGCCCCCCGGTGAGGTCCGTGTTTCCCTTTTCCTTCAGCAAAAAGGCACCGTTGGGAATATTCCGTTTGATTTATGAGGTTTTCGGAATCATATTTGATTCCTTTATCAAACCCTTCACGTAGTCTTTCGATACAATCTGTGTGTTTCCCTCCATTTTTCATTATGTGTTTTGTTTTGTTTATATTCTAAATTGAAGTGATCTTGACATATAATATCATGAAACTTTCCAAATATTAGTTTTTCCCAAGAACATTAAAAATAGTCTAAAGTATCACAAACTTTACATTTTATTGTTATTTCACAACTCAGCACAAATATGATATTTTCAGAAAAAATCTTATTATACGTGGGCAACCGTGAAGTGTTTATAATATTTTAGATATACGTTGAAAAGCTACGTTGAAAATCACAATGATTTAGAAAGTGCCAAGTAAGATAAAAAATGCTTGGAAGTTGGTTGGATATGGTGATTGACCTGCCATGGGAAATAGTAGTACTAACAAACAAATTAAGTGTAAAGTTTGTTATATTTTAGACCATTTTTTAAGTTATTGGGAAATACTAAATCTTGGCCTAATTTCGATGATTTTAGAGACCGATATCCCTTTATTAAATAATATGTGTTGGAAAAAAATTGCTTCATGTTATGTGTTGAAAATTTGGAAGTGCAATAAATTGAAAGGAATAATTTTCTTTAACCAAGCGTGAAATACGTTTATTTTAGATGTGTGGGGATGGTCCGAGGAGTACTATAAAATTGACCATGCTTGTGAAAAATAAATGTTGGATTTATAGCAGCAGACCTTGAATAACAAAATGACTGCGTAGGAGTAATACTGATATAATACTAGTACAATAAATATCAATAATTGATCAACCATTGCCGGCGGATTCAAAATATAATTTGGATAGGAAATTTGTGTTCTCAACTTATCTAGAGTACTTTAATGAGAGATAAAATTTTGATTCATAATCATAATGTTAGTTTAAAAATACATATTACATCATTAAGGGACGTCGTTGATGTCTTTTTGACACATGTTCCTCGATAAGAATGCAGCATATAACATTTAGAAAAGTGCGATATTTTAGTTTAATTTAAGCCCATATAATGGTGGTTGAAATATGATAAACTCTACTATTATACAAAATTTCAACATGGAAATATTAATATTAAAATATTATAATTCAAGAATAATAAATTATTGTGTATCTAACAACATCTCCTGCTGTGACTGAATGCAAAGTATGAGATCGAAATGTGAACTATTCAGTGGCATTACTTTCACTCAAATTCAAAAGTTCTATCCCTTTGACTAGTGTATTCAAGCGTCGATTTCTCTTGACTAGGTCATCGAGAATATTTTTTAATGAATTAAACAATTTTAAGCAAAGAAAATTTCATTGTTGCCTTCGATTTATTCTTCAAAGAAGAAAAAAGAAGTTTCATCTCTTAGTTTCTAGTTTCTAACATGTATAAAAATGGTAATTCTTTATTGAAGCTAACACAAATTATTTTAGATATAAATTAATACACAAATCAATCCTCACCGTCCATTAAATCAAGATCGATAGGACCAAATTGATCAATCACGAGCCACAAGAACAACTTGCTTTCCCACTTTGCGACCAGAAAAGTGTCCAACCAAAGCAGCTGGCGCAGCCTCAATTCCTTCAACAATGAAGTAGTCGAAGACGACGAATCCTTGCATTCGGATTTTCTTTACGATCACATACATCAAGTTGTGTGTCGCGTTTGGCTCCTCCTCGTCATACTGCGAGATCGTCCTGCAGGCGGTGATGCGACCGTGGGGTCTAATGTTTGGGAGCACCGAATCGAACATTTTGCCTCCTACATTTTCGAAATATATGTCAATCCATTCGGGGAAGTACCTAAATAGTTGTGATTAATTTCATACACTTATTAGAGATAACAAAGTACGGGTCGGGGTTGTGCTCATTAGACCGAATGGGAAATTTTGATCATAAATATATGTTTTTTGCTTATTTATGTGACTAGCAAGGGCCATATGGGCTACATGTATATATATCTTTGGATTGGACCAGCCCGACCCAATATCTTGTTGGCCCATAATCTATATGGTCAGATCAGTTAATTATATATGTAAAAGAAATTAATTAATTTTGTCACTTTATATATATACCTCTTTATGGCTTCATTTAGGTACGATTCTTCATTGTAGTTGAATGCATCATCAAACCCCAATATGTTCTTCAAAAGGTCAACCTTAAACAAAGTAATATATATAAATAAATTAACTCTAAAAAATATAAAGTAATTACAGCCTCAAAAAGAAAATTGCTGCTTCAGTATTAAGATAATTGCTGAGGTTATTTTTATTAATATTTTTTATTAAAGATAATGCTTATTGAATATTTTAAACCTTGAATTAGAGTTGACTTTTGACTGTATGGTTATTTATGTTAATTATTACTATTATATTCCATATTCATTTAATCACCAACAAATTATGCAAATTCAAATTGAAAAAGAAGTTGGTGAATGGATTTTTATAAATTAATTTAAAAGAATAATTAAAAGACATTATGTTGTGATCCTGCGCTTCCAACGACATAACACCTAAATAGCTTAGCAAATTGGCCAACAAGCTAACCTACAACTCCTGATGCAGTCGATATAAAGACGAGTTCACCCTTTTTTGGAGAACAAATCTCGTAAAATCCAACATATGCAGTGATACCGGCCATACCTTCACAAAATGATCGTCAAAATATGCAGTTATAGACGCAGAAAATTTCATTTAAAGATTATTACTTAAGTCAAATACTTTTGTTAGCGATGCGTGTATGATGTGGTTATGTGTTATTATTGTTAACATTTTAAAACACGTATTTCACAATTGATTTATTCTGATTTTGCTTCCGATTAAGATTTAGAGTTTAAAATGGTTTGATATAATTCTATAACCATAATTTAACCAATGAATTATTTAACTATAAGATTTAACATTATTTTGGTTGATGTCACATTTAATAGTTAAAATGCAAAATCAAATCGAATCAGTAGTTTGGTTGCAAAATCAGAACAAATTAATAGTTTGATCGTTTACATGTGAATTTAATAGTTTGGTTGCAAAATAGAACAAATTAATAGTTTGATAATTTACATATGAATTGTAAAGTTTGTATGCAAAAACTATATTTTGATGAAAATTTATAAATTTATAGGCAAATTATCCTACAATAATAGGAGAGAGGCACATCCATTGTCACGACCGCATTTTCTAAGGATAGAAAATACGGTTGATCGCGATTAGGGTAGGATGAAAGAAGCGGGGAAGAATGGGGAAACTGTGGCACAACTGAAGCTTGAACCGAAATAACTCACATAGTATATATCAGAGTGCACGATACAAAGAGTGCAAACTCGACTTTTGCACTGCAGTGGAAGAGTCAAGAGCAGATAACGTCGTGTATGGAGACACGTCGCATCCGAGTACTATTCTATCGAAGGATCTTCATCGTCTATGCTCAACATCGCCTGCCGTCATCACTGCTCAACCGACACATTTTTAAAACATATGCAGGGCTGAGTACTTGGTGTACTCAGTGGACACATGCCGAAATATATTTTCATAACAACTGATTTTGTCAAGCCACTCTTTGAGTGAACTCGGGGTTTAGGAAAAGTCCGAGAACACTAAACATTTTTCTTTTCCTTTTTCAAAAGTGATTTTTCGATCTATTTTCCTGGAACATATGCCGTATCTGACAAACCCTATTTCACTATCTCTTGTTCATTCATCATTCATCGTTCCTTTCATCATTCATCATATCTTAACATTCAAGTGCCGGGGAAGTGGTTACCTCCCACGGTCACCCATCAATCTATTCCATTCAAGTGCCGGGGAAGTGGTTACCTCCCACGGTCACCCATCAATCCATTCCATTCAAGTGCCGGGGAATTGGTTACCTCCCACGGTCACCCATCAATCCATTCCATTCAAGTGCCGGGGAATTGGTTACCTCCCACGGTCACCCATCAATCCATTCCATTCAAGTGCTGGGGAAGTGGTTACCTCCCACGGTCACCCATCAATCCATTCCATTTAAGTGCCGGGGAAGTGGTTACCTCCCACGGTCACCCATCAATCCATTCCATTCATCGTTGCAGTCAGATAGGCATAGTTCCAAAACAAAATATGGCTTGACATAACCTTTTCAACTTTATTTTTTTTCATAACACATTTTTGAAATGTAAATCATTTTTCTGTCATCAAAAGCCGTACACATAACTTTCAAACTCAACAAAAGATACACTTCATAAGCACTCGTAAAGCAACACCTAACGACATATAATAACACCAAGCAAATAACACTTATCATAATACTTCACGTTAAATAGCAAGCTCGCACTTAACATCATATCTTAATTAGAAAGCACATATAAATACTTTTCATAAAAACTGTAAACATAGTTTAAAGAGAAAGTCTTAAAAATACTCAGTTCGAAAGCCCACCTCGTTTGCTTAAACAATTCAATATCCACTTAAGGCAAACCCTCGTTCCTTGTGCTCACGTACACACAATAACCCTTGCCAAACCACAATACAAATCAGCCTTCCATCAATTCACATTATCATGCATGTCCTATCGTTCCTTTTATCATTCTCTTAAATTACCCATCCCAACATTCATCAACATAAGGAAAACATGCCATAATATTTCTCAACGTGCCACACATAATCACGTCATAGGATACATTCCTAAAAAATACATGCATCATATAATTCACTCAACTTGGCAACAAGTGATATTTCCACATAACCACGAATCTGGCAGAACTGCGCAGTTGGTTTGTAAAATCACCAAAAATCCATCCGACCTTATATGAAGCTAAAATTGGTCACAACACAGTAGACACAGTCAAGTTCATCCAGTTAAAATTTCACACCGAAATAATATCATTTGGTCAGTCAAAACAACAATGCAACCCTCTGGTCGGAACATAAAAATTCTGGCAGTACTGCGCGGTTCGATTGAAAAATTTACCAAAACTTCATCCGATGTTCAATGAGGCTGAAATTTTCACAAAACATAGAAGACACTTCAAATTACATACAGTCAAAAATTCACGTCAAGATAAGGCCATTTGGTCGGTCAAATAGAAAATGAAACTTTCTGGGCGAGAATACAAGTTTCTGGCAGAATTGCGCAGTCAACTTCAAAAATTTGTTAAAAATTAATCTTTCGTCAAAAAGGTCTAAAATTCACACAAAACACAGATAACACCTTGAAGTTTACTCAGTTAAAATTTCGTGTCAAAATTAGATCTTTTTATTGGTCAAACACACGTCGGAATCCACTGTCCGAACACCACAGTTTTCAGGCTTCAAAATTTCGAGATCAGGGTTTCATCCTCATTCATCCAAACACAAATTTTCATGCTTCCAACACACAATCATGCTTCAAAAGGTTCTCACAATCATGTTCTCATATATTCACACATCATTCACCAATGATTCATTCAAACTTCACACATATTCATTCAAAATCGCATATTCACAATTGTTCTCATACAAACACAAATTTCCACCGATTAATTTTGCGATCTAAGATTCCTACACTCACTATATGCATGAAGGAATCAAGAACAAGGTTTCAATGGAGAAGATGAGGAAAAGATTCAATTATACCTTCTTGAATCGAAAACCAAGCGGTAGAAGCAAAGATTGATGCGATTCATCGGGAACTCTTGAAAATCAAACTCCAATGGATGCAAGAACAAGGATTGGAAGAAATTTTGGAGAGGATGAAGAGGGGGCGAAAATCTTGATTGTAGCTCTTTGTTGGTGAAGTAAAAGAATTTGGAGTGGATGGAAGTTATATATAGAGAGACAAAAGAGAAACAAAAGCTTGGAATGAAAATTATATTTTTCACAAAAGACAAAAACTCCCATCTTGTCATTTTGAAACGACGACTAATAAATGCGGCCGTCGTTTGGAAAACGTGAAATTTCGTTTGGAGTAGAACCGTCGTTCGTAGAACGCGAACCGTCATTTGGAAAACGTGCTTGATGTGATGCGGTTCTTGTCAATCTTTTCGTCTTCATTTGATGTCGAAAGTGGATTTGACACGTGGTCTATCCTTTCGTGTAGGTATCGGGAGTAAAAAAAATGTGGTGATCGAGCAAGACCCGGAGGACGGAAGACGGCTGTCCCGGGGCTGCCCGGCACTCGGCACGGCTGCCCGGCGCGAGTCCGTCCCGGCACGACTCTTGTGATGTCTGAAATCGTGTTCTTATTTTATTCTAGCATCGAACTCGTTGTAAAAACACTTTTGGACTTTTATTTGTAGAAAGAACCTCTCAACTAGCTATTAGTTCTTCAATGCTAAAAGAACTTCATTCAGCTGACGACATGATACTTACTTTAAACATATCACTCGATCACAACGCGAGGTAAAAGAGATTAGATACGAATAACAACACTAAAGAGTTGATTTTCCACAAGTTAGAAAAAAAAAGTAGGTGTTACATTCTTTCCCCCTTGAAAAAAATTCGTCCCGAAATTTGCTTACATCCTTCGAATAAAAATATTTCTCCATGAACTTGTAATCCAATTTCCAAGCAACTTCCTCGTATCGCTTAATAATTAATAACTATGGCTGAAATTTTAACACCTCGTGTTCTTGGTTATATCGATGCCTCTAGTTGGTGTATCACTTTTACGCATGTCTGATTATAGAAACTTATTCCCCCGTGTGCATTCGAAAAGCTCAACCTCACCCTTTCCTCCAAGTCTAGTATCGAGAACTCAAAAATTAATCAAGCAGTCTTACTTGGATATGAACTGATTTCGAAATTGTAGCAACACTGCTGAAAGTGTCTTAATCAAAAAGGCTGCAGAATTAATCAAGAAAACAAGAACAACATTTCTAGCTCGACTCTTCTTAATCTCATCCCCAACTTGAGAAAATTGGTTTGAACACGAAGCAAGAGCTAAGTTCCATTAGACTCAACATCTCCATTGAGAATTACGTGGTTTAAAAGGTTTTAGGTAAACTCATAGAGCTTGAGAATCACTTCTTGTAAGAGCTTGAAAGAACATGTAATAGGATGACACTTAATTATATCTCAATTTCCATTGTAGGCTGCCAAAAAAAATTTGTTCAATTGTCTGATCAAATTTGAAAGATCCAAATGCCAATAACTTATCATTCACAATGTCAAAGCCTGAAATGATAAGTCGTAGGAGGATTTAGAAATGTAGGCAATTTCCATTAAGTAACATGGATCATGGTTCAACAATATCACCATATAGAATAATGAATTCACCTCAATGGATTCACGAGTTTGTTAAAGACAACTCAAAGTGAATGAAACTTTTCAGAAAAGCAACTAGATCAAACCCGCTACAGAAGAAGAAAACATGATAGCCTTAACTTGGTGTTGCATAAAGAAAATGACTGAGCATGAAACAATATACGTTGTGAAACTGAGCTAAAAATAATTTCACCTCAACAAGAAAGAACTTGCCACAGACAGAGTTACGGAATAAAAAGGTGGACAAAAGTTCCAAGAAGAATATTCCATCCTTTGAAGAAACATGCATGGGAGATGTGATCATACTGAAGGTCATAACTGCAAACAACTTTAGGAATGAAGTTTGATGACGAAAACTCATAAGGTCAAAATTTGTCCTTACGAAAGATGGATCAAAGAAGACTACTAATCAAGATATCCAAAGTTACGAAGGCAAGCTCCAACGTTCAAGAACTGAAAGTGAGTCATGACTCGATATAGGAAAAGAAATAATGGGCATTACTTGCGAATTGTGAGTCGAACAAGGTCTTAAATAGACAAGGGCTCACCATTAATTGAAAGGTTCCAAAAAAAAACAATTCTTATAATCCAAGTAAGTACTGTTGATTAAAATCATTCATTCTAGCTACGAAGGTCACACTCTCTCGTTCATCCTTCTGAGGCTAAACATGGTAACATCGTTCTAAGAAACCGTGGATTCCAAGTTGACATTCATCACGTCATTACAACAAAGTAATTGTAGTCAGTCAAAAGCCATATCTTCATAATATTCTTGCATATTATAACCATCATTCTCTTAAAACATTTTAATCATCCGTGTGCTTCTCTGCCTCCAATAAAGGTCGTCTCCATCGTGTCGCCACTTTTAATGAAATTACGCGAGATAATGCTATATTGATT
Organism: Salvia splendens; assembly: GCF_004379255.2. Lineage (NCBI taxonomy): Eukaryota > Viridiplantae > Streptophyta > Magnoliopsida > Lamiales > Lamiaceae > Salvia > Salvia splendens. The sequence goes on along the minus strand of NW_024599164.1, from coordinate 32,827 downwards.
TGCATCGCGAGTATGATCTCTTGTCATTGCATAGCTACATCACTTAGCATCAGCTCTTCTTGTTTCGCTCCTTTTTTTTTTTGAAGCTTCATTTCGTCTTCTCTATCATCATCTTCTTGAAATCTTCCTCGTATTTCTTTTGTCCTTATCATTCACGAAAAACGATAGAAAATAGTAAAATAGTTCACACACTAAGCTTGCTTCAACGTTCCGCGCCATTCCAAAGAATAGAAAAAGTTTCATGGTTCACCGGCCTCCATTCGCACTCTCGATCTCCTTGTCTCGTATCTTGGTAATCTAGGAATTTCGCCCCTCTTCCCTTTCTCGTTCGTTTTCATCGCTCGGGAAAGCGATAGATAAATTGTCAACTTACAACTATGGTTCGCGCACATTCCATCTAGCTTAGTCTTAGGCACTCTAATTTCACAACACATTTCACCACCTCATAGATCAACAACTATCACATTTAAAGTCATTCATACTTAGAATATCAACTTTCATCTTTCATGTAAAAACAAACAATCCATCGTCCCTCATCAAAACTCGTTCTTTTCTCAAACATTAGCCAATACTCTTCTCAACTCGAAATCAATCCCTCACAGAAAGATTCTACTTCCTTCTTCGTATAAAAATTTTCTCCTCTTTCATTCTCAAAAATTTTCTCATCGTCCTTTCTCCGAAACTTTCTCATAAAATTTTCACATAAAAAAAATATTACCTCTTTCTTGGTTGAGCGTGGCGAAGCGGGATGTTGAGCCTTCCAAATTTAATCTTGTTTTAGTCTAGCGAATTGAATCTAGACTAAGAATGAAAAAGACTCTCGGGTCTAGAGCGGAAAGAAAAAATGCTCTGATACCACTCTGTCACGACCGCATTTTCTAAGGATAGAAAATACGGTTGATCGCGACTAGGGGAGGATGAAAGAAGCGGGGAAGAAAGGGGAAACTGTGGCACAACTGAAGCTTGAACCGAAATAACTCACATAGTATATATCAGAATGCACGATAAAAAGAGTGCAAACTCGACTTTTGCAGTGCAGTGGAAGAGTCAAGAGCAGATAACGTTGTGTATGGAGACACGTCGCATCCGAGTACTATTCTATTGAAGGATCTTCATCGTCTATGCTCAACATCGCCCGCCGTCATCACTGCTCAACCTGCACATTTTTAAAACATATGCAGGGCTGAGTACTTGGTGTACTCAGTGGACACGTGCCGAAATATATTTTCATAACAACTGATTTTGTCAAGCCACTCTTTGAGTGAACTCGGGGTTTTAGGAAAAGTCCGAGAACACTAAAAATTTTTCTTTTCCTTTTTCAAAAGCGATCTTTCAATCTATTTTCCTGGAACATATGCCGTATCTGACAAACCCGATTTCACTATCTCTTGTTCATTCATCAATCCATTCATCATTCATCGGTCCTTTCATCAATTATCATATCTTAACATTCAAGTGCCGGGGAAATGGTTATCTCCCACGGTCACCCATCAATCTATTCCATTCAAGTGCCGGGGAAGTGGTTACCTCCCACGGTCACCCGTCAATCCATTCCATTCAAGTGCCGGGGAAGTGGTTACCTCCCACGGTCACCCATCAATCCATTCCATTCATTGTTGCAGTCAGATAGGCATAGTTCCAAAACAAAATATGGCTTGACATAACCTTTTCAACTTTTTTTTTTTTTCATAACACATTTTTGAAATGTAAATCATTTTTCTGTCATCAAAAGCCGTACACATAACATTCAAACTCAACAAAAGCTACACTTCATAAGCACTCGTAAAGCAACACCTAACGACATATAATAACACCAAGCAAATAACACTTATCATAATACTTCACATTAAATAGCAAGCTCGCACTTAACATCATATCTTAATTAGAAAGCACATATAAATACTTTTCATAAAAACTGTAAACATACTTTAAAGAGAGTCTTAAAAATACTCAGTTCGAAAGCCCACCTCATTTGCTTAAACAATTCAATATTCACTTAAGGCAAACCCTCGTTCCTTGTGCTCACGTACACACAATAACCCTTGCCAAACCACAATACAAATCAGCCTTCCATCAATTCACATTATCATGCATGTCCTATCGTTCCTTTTATCATTCTCTTAAATTACCCATCCCAACATTCATCAACATAAGGAAAACATGCCATAATATTTCTCAACGTGCCACACATAATCACGTCATAGGATACATTCCTAAAAAATACATGTATCATATAATTCACTCAACTTGGCAACAAGTGATATTTCCACATAACCACGAATCTGGCAGAACTGCGCAGTTGGTTTGTAAAATCACCAAAAATCCATCCGACCTCATATGAAGCTAAAATTTGGTCACAACACAGTAGACACATTCAAGTTCATCCAGTTAAAATTTCACACCGAAATCATATCATTTGGTCAGTCCGATGTTCTGGCAGTACTGCGCGGTTCGATTGAAAAATTCTGGTCGGAACAATGAAAATTGTGGTCGGAACATAAAAATTCTGGCAGTACTGCGCGGTTCGATTGAAAAATTTACCAAAACTTCATCCGATGTTCAATGAGGCTGAAATTTTCACAAAACATAGAAGACACTTCAAATTACATACAGTCAAAAATTCACATCAAGATAAGGCCATTTGGTCGGTCAAATAGAAAAAGAAACTTTCTGGGCGAGAATACAAGTTTCTGGCAGAATTGCACAGTCAACTTCAAAAATTTATTAAAAATTTATCTCTCGTCAAAAAGGTCTGATATTCACACACAACACAGATAATACCTTGAAGGTTACTCAGTTAAAATTTCGTGTTAATATTCGATCTTTTGATTGGTCAAACACACGTCGGAATCCACTGTCCGAACACCACAGTTTTCAGGCTTCAAAATTTCGAGATCAGGGTTTCTTCCTCATTCATCCAAACACAATTTTTCATGCTTCCAACACACAATCATGCTTCAAAAGGTTCTCACAATCATGTTCTCATATATTCACACATCATTCACCAGTGATTCATTCAAACTTCACACATATTCATTTAAAATCGCATATTCACAATTGTTCTCATACAAACACAAATTTCCACCGATTAATTATGCGATCTAAGATTCCTACACTCACTATATGCATGAAGGAATCAAGAACAAGGTTTCAATGGAGAAGATGCGGAAAAGATTCAATTATACCTTCTTGAATCGAAAACCAAGCGGTAGAAGCAAAGATTGATGCGATTCGTCGGGAACTCTTGAAAATCAAACTCCAATGGATGCAAGAACAAGGATTGGAAGAAATTTTGGAGAGGATGAAGAGGGGGCGAAAATCTTGATGGTAGCTCTTTGTTGGTGAAGTAAAAGAATTTGGAGTGGATGGAAGTTATATATAGAGAGACAAAAGAGAAACAAAAGCATGGAATGAAAATTACATTTTTCACAAAAGACAAAAACTCCCAACTTGTCATTTCGAAACGACGACTAATAAATGCGGCCGTCGTTTGGAAAACGTGAAATTTCGTTTGGAGTTGATCCGTGGTTCGTAGAACGCGAACCGTCGTTTGGAAAACGTGAAATTTCGTTTGGAGTTGAAGCGTCGTTCGTAGAACACGAACCATCGTTTGGAAAACGTGCTTGATGTGATGCGGTTCTTGTCAAACTTTTCGTCTTAATTTGATGTCGAAAGTGGATTTGACACGTGGTCCATCCTTTCGTGTAGGTATCGGGAGTAAAAAAAATATGGTGATCGAGCAAGACCCGGAGGAAGGAAGACGGCTGTCCCGGGGCTGCCCGGCGCGAGTCCGTCCCGGCACGACTCTTGCGATGTCCGAAATCGTGTTCTTATTTTATTCTAGCATCGAACTCGTTGTAAAAACGCTTTTGGACTTTTATTTGTAGAAAGAACCTCTCAACTAGCTATTAGTTCTTCAATGCTAAAAGAACTTCATTCAGCTGACGACATGATACTTACTTTAAACATATTACTCGATCACAACGCGAGGTGAAAGAGATTAGATACGAATAACAACACTAAAGAGTCAATTTTCCACAAGTTAGAAAAAAAAGTGGGTGTTACATCCATAGAAGGGATTTATAATAAATGAGATGTATAATAAATTCAACCCGGCCTACTTATATTTTTCTTTTGTTTCTTGAACTTTGTTTATAGTTTGGCGTTTTTATATATTAAATTTAGTGAAAGATATGCATTAAAATCCCACTAGTCACGAATAAATATATTATTTTCATACGGTTAATTTTTACTGTGAATTATCTAAGTTTATACATTCAAAATATTATTCTCGATTCTCACATAAAATGTGATTTTCACATTAATCCATGAACACAGATAAAGTGATGTAATTATGTTATGACTATGAAAAAAAAATACACTAGAACATTTAGTGTCTTAATACCTTCATAAATAACTTTATAGCGCCTAAATTAACACTTTATTAAGCCATAACGTGTAGTTTCTTCATAGCCTCCAATAAATATAGTATAAATTCTCAATTGATCCTTGATTAACACTCTCCTTTTCATTAGCCGTTGCATATCTGCTATTCTTTCTACATCGTTGGGTCGAAGACTTGAAGCACAACGACAGAAGCTTGATTCTGGCCGTATTCATGGGCCTGCGGTGGGGTCGGTCGGCCCCCCTCGACCCCAATCGCCGTTCATTCCTAGATCTGGTTATATGTCTTGGCCATATTAAAATACTAATTTTGTTAATAATTAATGGTTAATTAATCTCATTTTGACTTGATGAATGAGTTAAATATGGATTGACTTGATTAACATGTTAAATATGAATTGAAATATATAGGTTAGGACCAGAAGCGAAGACACTTAATTGATTATTATTCTATAGGACAAAATATGTTTTTTTAATATACGAGCCTAATTTTGGACTTTAAAATACAAGTACTCTACTAATTGTTAATGTATAGGATAAAAATGTTTTTGTTAATATAGGAGCCTAATTTTAGACTTTAAAATACAAGTACTCTATCTAATTGACAAAATTTATTAATGTATAGGACAAAATATGTTTTTTTAATATACAAGCCTAATTTTAGACTTTAAAATACAAATACTCTACCTAATGGACAAAATCTTTAAACTGTGGATCAAAATATCTTTTTAAATAAATATGCGAGATAAAATTTAAACTTTAGTCAAACTAAATAAATAATAAGTCTAATATTGTGTCGCATTTTTACGAAAAATTGAAAGTATTGAAACAACTTTACAAATGTTGTGCGTGAATTAATCAAATGTAGTGAACTTAATACCTAATGACCTATAAATACAATAAATTTTGCCAGCCATAACCTAAAGTCATAAAAGAAAATACAAACTGAGACTCGTTCAGTTTCCCTTATATGGCCTGGTGGGCCCACGTAATTGGATCTTTTTTCAAGTGTTCAGTGTTGGAGAATTGCGGCTGGTTAGGGGCTTTAGGTGTTAATATTTGTTTTTTAATTAAATGGTTGCTGAAGAAAATACCCCCGCCTGTTATTGAGAAGAAGGAATATTTTTTTAGTCCACGAACTTTGTCAATGTATCATTTTAGATCCGTGAACTTTAAAAATATCATTTGAAGTCTGTCAACTATGAGTTAATATCAATCGAAATATTTTTTTACTATTTTCAAGTTTTTTGGATGAAAATACCCTCAATACCGGGTACATATTTTTAATAAACTTATCACATACCCATATTTTTTTATACATATTTTTACTACTCCCTCCGTCCCTGAAATTTTGTCACATTTCATTTTCTGCACTCGTTTTGAACAAATGATACTTCCTCCGTCCGCAAAATGTTGTCCATGTTTGACTCGGCACTTGTTTTGAGAAATGTAAAGAAAAGTGAGAGAAAGAAGTTAGTGGAATGTAGGTCCCATATTTATATATTGAATTTATAATAGAATGTGAGTATAATGAGTTAGTGGAATATGAGAACCATTTACCAAAAAAGTAAAATAATAGCAAAGCGGACAACATCACGGACGGGCCAAAATGGAAAAACTGGAAAACGTTTCACGGACGGAGGGAGTAATAAATAATTAATGAAGAAAGGGTAATGTAGATAAGACTCTCTTCTACGTTATTCTCTCTCTTACTTTATCATATGTCCACTTTAGCTATTTATTATCATTTACAAAAACCATATGAGTATGTGATAGGTTAATTAAAAATATGATTGAGGGTATTTTCATCCAAAAAACTTGAAAATAGTAAAAAAGTGATATTAACTCACAGTTGACGGACCTCATATTATATTTTTAAAGTTCACGGATCTAAAATAATATAAAAAAAAGATGTCCCTCCATAGAATATTAGAGCTCCCTATGATTCTCACCTAGCAGAGGCGCCGCTACTACACACAACCCAAAACTTCTACTCCATCAGCCAAGAGCTTTTCTAGGGATTTTCAGATATAAAACAATGAAGCTGATCACCAGAATTCCACCAGAATTAACGGTAAAATGGGTGAGGAAATTAGCAACAAGCAAGTGATACTCAACAATTATGTCAAAACATCTGTGAAAGAATCCGATATGTCGTTGAGAACTTCCAAAATTCAGATCAAAATTCCCAGCGGTTGCGATGACGCCATTTTGGTGAAGAATCTCTACTTATCCATCGATCCTTTTATTCTTGGCCTCATGAAGAATCAGGAGCTCGATTTACCTTCTTTCACACTGGATTCTGTAAGTTTAGTTTTTATTCTGTAAGTTTAGTTTTTTTAAGTTAAATTTTTCTTGTTGAAATTAATTTTTCTTCTGGTTGGAATAGAATTTGTTATACATGTCTTGATTTAAATTGGGGCCCTTAATTTTTTATTTTATTAAAAAAATAGACTTATAATACAATATTGTGTAGATGAATAGTTTGAGATTTTGGAATATAACAGTAGTATTTTTTCGTTTGATGAATAGTTTGAGATTTTGGGGAGAAAAATATAAACTGTATCTTTCTATTGATAAAATGTTTGTTATGTCTTTTTGATGTTTCTGCAGAGGTCTTGTTTGATGAATAGTTTGAGATTTTGGGGAAAGAAATAAAAAATGTTATCTTTCCATTGATGCAATGTTGGTTGCATCTTTTTTGTGTTTGTTGACCTTTTTCTGGTGATAGCCTATTTATGGATTTGGAGAGTCGAAAGTACTGGATTCGTCTCATCCAATTTCAAGACGGGCGAGCTAGTTTGGGGGTTTACTGGCTGGGAGGAGTATAGCCTTATTAAAGATCCAGACCAATTGTTTAAGGTTCAAGATAAAGATTTGCCCCTCTCTTATTATACAGGGATTCTTGGTGAGTTTCTTGAGCCCCTTGTGATTATTGACTTCAAATTTCACGCTTGATTCATGCTTCCTAGTGATATTTGTCTGATCTAGAACTAGTTGTTCGTGATTATGCAGAAGTTATGTATGCAGTTAAACTGTTAACGAAAACGAGCTATTGATGAACTATATAAGCTTGAATTAATAGATTGGGAAATACTGGATTTGTAACGTTTATCTTGATAGTTTCTGAAAAACAACAGTAGGAGATGTACGAACTCGAGACTGAAAATAAACGTGTTTCGCATTATCATTTTAGGCATGCCTGCCATGACAGCTTATGTTGGGTTTTTCAAGTTTTGCTCTCCCAAAAAGGGTCTACTGCATCCGGAGCTGTTGGTCAGCTCGTTGGTCAGTTTGCAAAGATCGCAGGGTGTTACGTTGTTGGGAGTGCGGGGAACAAAGAAAAGGTCAGAATCTAATGGCTTATCGAAAACTTATTAGATTGTTGGCTAGATTGGTTGTCGATTTATGTGCTATTTTTCTTCTGTGGCAAGTTTATGTTTCACATTTGATGAACAAGTCGGCTTTTGCATTGATGAAGGTCGATCTCTTGAAGAACAAATTCGGGTTTGACGAAGCATTCAACTACAAAGAAGAGCATGACTATAATGCAGCGTTGAAGAGGTTCTATCATTGCTATAAAAATGTGTATACTTATTTAACATTGAAGAATAGTTAGTAATTTAACACACAATACACATATTTATGTTCTTATATAACAAAAGAATCCTTTTGTATTCAACACAAATTTCATAAAAATTAGCAAAAAACCGCGAAGTTTGGTAAATCAGCTGAGAAAACCACCAAGTATGGATCAGTTCACAATCATCCCACGACTGTGGATAACAAATTCAAATATATAATTTTTTTGGTTAGTTTTTTGAAAGAATTTGACCAAATTTTATAGTTTTTTCGGCAATTTATCGTTATGTAGATAATACTCACAAATTTGTGTTGTTGTTAATTAGGTACTTCCTCGATGGCATCGACATCTACTTTGACAACGTGGGAGGGAAGATGCTCGAAGCGGTGCTAAACAACATGAGACTCAACGGCCGTGTTGCGCTTTGTGGGATGATCTCCCAATACAACAGCCTTGAGCAGCCTGAAGGCGTCCACAACTTGATTAACGCAATAGTAAAATGGGTCCGTATGGAAGGATTTTTCACTAGCGACCAATACCATCTCTACCCCAAGTTCCTGGAGGTGGTTGTGCTTCTAATCAAGGAAGAGAAGATCACATACGTCGAAGACATAGCCGAAGGCATTGAAAGCGCGCCTGAGGCTCTCTTTGGCTTATACTCCGGTCGCAACGTAGGGAAGCTGTTGGTGGTGGTTGCTCGTGAGTAATTCTGTTTTTACCATCGGAAACAAGGAAGGACTTAAATAAGGCTATAATCATGAATTATAAATATATGAACATGAATTTGATGTATTGTTATTAGTTTAAACAGGTAGCACCTCCAATCCTCCATTTCTTATTTATCTCTTCCCTTCACTATTCATGGCTCTCATTATTTCATTTTCTATTTAATATATTTATTATAAAACTTAGTCAAAATACGAGATTTCTGAATTTTAACTTCCATAGACGTCTCTGGTAGGGATGTCAATCGGGTCGGCCCAGCGGGTTTCAGGCCAACCATGCCCGAGTTATGGGTCACTCAGGTGCGGGCTAATCAAGTAGTGGTTTTTTTCAGGTTATAGAAGTTCAACCCTAACCCTAAAAACTCGGGTTTCGGGCTAGCCCAACGGGTTAATCGGTTTGCTACCGATAAATTTAACATGTGATCAATCAAATAATGTTGAAAATTAGTTATATTTATAAAATGTAAAACATTTAATAATATTGAATTTGAGATATATGCTTAAATTCAAACATAAACACGATTAAATACTATTGAGATTTATGCAAAATAAAACATAAACATCAAGAAATTTCAAAGCATATTTTAGAATTTTAAATGTTCTTCTTAGTGAATTTGAAGTTTCCAATTTATTTTATCTATTATTATATTAATAAAATTTAGTATATAATTTATATATTTAATATAAAGTTGAAAGTTATTTTTTTTAGTTATCTATATTATAAATAATCAATGAAGTGTTGAATTAGGAGTCAAACAAATCGGGCCAACCCTAATTTTACCCCAGGTGAAGCGCAATTATATTGACTCTTTTGCCCCCCGTCGAGGTCCGTGTTTTCCCTTTTTCTTCACCAAAAAGGCACCGTTGGGAATATTCCGTTTGATTTATGAGGTTTTCAGAATCAAATCTGATTCCTTTATCAAACCCTTCACGTAGTCTTTCGATACAATCTGCGTGTTTCCCTCCATTTTTCATTATGTGTTTTGTTTTGTTTATATTCTAAATTGAAGTGATCTTGACATATAATATCATGAAACTTTCCAAGTATTAGTTTATCCCAAGAGCATTAAAAATTAGTCTAAATTATCACAAACCTTACATTTTATTGTTATTTCACAACTCAGCACAAATATGATTTTTTCAGAAAAAATCTTATTATACGTGGGCAACCGTGAAGTGTTTATAATATTTTAGATACGTGAAAAGCTACGTTGAAAATCACAATGATTTAGTAAGTGCCAAGTAAGATAAAAAAATGCGCGGAAGTTGGTTGGATATGGTGATTGACCTGCCATGGGAAATAGTAGTACTAACAAACAAATTAAGTGTAAAGTTTGTTATATTTTAGACCATTTTTTAAGTTATTGGGAAATACTAAATCTTGGCCTAATTTTGATGATTTTGGAGACCGATATACCTTTATAAAACAATGTGTTGGAAAAAAATTGCTTCCTGTTATGTGTTGAAAATTTGGAAGTGCAATAAATTGAAAGGAATAATTTTCTTTAACCAAGCGTGAAATACGTTTATTTTTAGATGTGTGGGGATGGTCCGAGGAGTACTATAAAATTGACCATGCTTGTGAAAAATAAATGTTGGATTTATAGCAGCAGACCTTTAATAACAAAATGACTGCGTAGGAGTAATACTAATATAATACTAGTACAATAAATATCAATAATTGATCAACCATTGCCAGCGGATTCAAAATATAATTTGGATAGGAAATTTGTGTTCTCAACTTATCTTAGAGTACTTTAATGAGAGATAAAATTTTGATTCATAATCATAATGTTAGTTTAAAAATACATATTACATCATTAAGGGACGTCGTTGAAGTCTTTTCGACACATGTTCCTCGATAAGCAATGCAACATATAACATTTAGAAGACTGCGATATTTTAGTTTAATTTAAGCCCATATAATGGTGGCTGAAAGAAGATAACACTATACTATTATACAAAATTTCAACATGGAAATATTAATATTATAATATTATAATTCAAGAATAATAAATTATTATGATCTAACAACATCTCCTGCTGTGACTGAATACAAAGTATGAGATCGAAATGTGAACTATTCAGTGGCATTACTTTCACTCAAATTCAAATGTTCTATCCCTTTGACTAGTGTATTCAAGCAGTCGATTTCTTTTGACTAGGTCATAGAGATTTTTTTTAATGAATTAAACAATTTTAAGCAAAGAAAATTTCATTGTTGCCTTCGATTTATTCTACAAAGAAGTTTCTAACATGTATAAAAATGGTAATTCTTTATTGAAGCTTACACAAATTATTTTAGATATAAATTAATACACAAATCAATCCTCACCGTCCATTAAATCAAGATCGATAGGACCAAATTGATCAATCACGAGCCACAAGAACAAATTGCTTTCCCACATTGCGACCAGAAAAGTGTCCAACCAAAGCAGCTGGCGCAGCCTCAATTCCTTCAACAATGAAGTAGTAGAAGACGATGATCCTTGCATTTGGATTTTCTTTACGATCACATACATCAAGTTATGTGTCGCGTCTGGCTCCTCCTCGTCATACTGCGAAATCGTCCCGCAGGCGGTGATGCGACCGTGGGGTCTAATGTTCGGTAGCACCGCATCGAGAATTTTGCCTCCTACAGTTTCGAAATATATGTCGATCCATTCGGGGAAGTACCTAAATAGTTGTGATTAATTTCATACACTTATTAGAGATAACAAAGTACGGGCCGGGGTTGTGCTCATTAGACCGAAAGAGAAATTTTGATCATAAATATATGTTTTTTTGTTTATTTATGTGGCTAGCCAGGGCCATATGGGCTATATGTATATATATATCTTTGGATTGGACCGGCCCGACCCGACCCAATATCTTGTTGGCCCATAATCTATATGGTCAGATCAGTTAATTATATATGTAAAAGAAATTAATTAATTTTGTCACTTTATATATATACCCCTTTATGGCTTCATTCAGGTACGATTCTTCATTGTAGTTGAATGCATCATCAAACCCCAATATGTTCTTCAAAAGGTCAACCTTGAACAAAGTAATATATATAAATAAATTAACTCTATAAAATATAAAGTAATTACAGCCCCAGTATGAAGATAATTGCTGAGGTTATTTTTATTAATATTTTTTTATTAAAGATAATGCTTATTGAATATTTTAAACCTTGAATTAGAGTTGACTTTTGACTGTATGGTTATTTATGTTAATTATTACTATTATATTCCATATTCATTTAATCACCAACAAATTATGCAAATTCAAATTGAAAAAAGAAGTTGGTGAATGGATTTTTATAAATTAATTTAAAAGAATAATTAAAAGACATTATGTTGTGATCCTGCGCTTCCAACGACATAACACCTAATAGCTTAGCAAATTGGCCAACAAGCTAACCTACAACTCCTGATGCAGTCGATATAAAGACGAGTTCAACCTTTTTTGGAGAGCAAATCTCGTAAAATCCAACATATGCATTGATACCGGCCATACCTTCACAAAATGATCGTCAAAATATGCAATGATAGACGCAGAAAATTTCATTTAAAGATTATTACTTAAGTCTAATACTTTTGTTAGCGATGCGTGTATGATGTGGTTATATGTTATTATTGTTAACATTTTAAAACACGTAATTCACAATTGATTTATTCTGATTTTGCTTCCGATTAAGATTTTAAGTTTAAAATGGTTTGATATAATTCTATAACCATAATTCAACCAATGAATTATTTAACTATAAAATTTAACATTAATTTGGTTGATGTCACATTTAATAGTTAAAATGCAAAATCAAATCGAATCAATAGTTTGGTTGCAAAATCAGAACAAATTAATAGTTTGATCGTTTACATGTGAATTTAATAGTTTGGTTGCAAAATAGAACAAATTAATAGTTTGATAATTTACTTATGAATTGTAAAGTCTGTATGCAAAACTATATTTTGATGAAAATATATAAATTTATAGGCAAATTATCCTACAATAATATGCACAGACACGATACATACGGCGGCTAATTTGAGAAACAAATTTACCAAGAATTCCATTGTAATAGGAGAGAGGCACATCCACAGAAGGGATTTATAATAAATGTGATGTATATTAAATTCAACCCTACTTATAATTTTCTTTTGTTTCTTGAACTTTGTTTATAGTTTGGCGTATTTATATATTAAATTAAGTGAAAGATATGCTTTAAAATCCCACTAGTCACGAATAAATATATTATTTTCATACGGTTAATTTTTACCGTGAATTATCCAAGTTTATACATTCAAAATATTATTCTCGATTCTCACATAAAATGTGATTTTCACATTAATCCATGAACACAGATAAAGTGATGTAATTATGTTATGACTATGAAAAAAAATACAGTAAAACGTTTAGTGTCTTAATACCTTCATAAATAACTTTATAGCGCCTAAATAAACATTTTATTAAGCCAAAATGTGTAGTTTCTTCATAGCCTCCAATAAATATAGTATAAATTCTCAATTGATCCTTGATCAACACTCTCCTTTTCATTAGCCGTTGCATATTTGCTATTCTTTCTACATCATTGGGTCGAAGACTTGAAGCACAACAACATAAGCTTGATTCTGGCCGTATTCATGGGCCGGCGGTGGGGTCGGTCGGCCCCCCTCGACCCCAATCGCCGTTCATTCCTAGATATGGTTATATGTCTTGGCCATATTAAAATACTAATTTTGTAAATAACTAATGGTTAATTAATCTCATTTTGACTTGATGAATGAGTTAAATATGGATTGACTTGATTAACATGTTAAATATGAATTGAAATATATAGGTTCGGACCAGAAGCGAAGACACTTAATTGATTATTATTGTATAGGACAAAATATGTTTTTTTTAATATACGAGCCTAATTTTGGACTTTAAAATACAAGTACTCTACTAATTATTAATGTATAGGATAAAATATGTTTTTTAATAAACGAGCCTAATTTTAGACTTTAAAATAAAAGTACTCTACCTAATTGACAAAATCTATTAATGTATAGGACAAAATATGTTTTTTTAATATACGAGCGTAATTTTGGACTTTAAAATACAAGTACTCTACTAATTATTAATGTATAGGATAAAAATGTTTTTTTAATATAGGAGCCTAATTTTAGACTTTAAAATACAAGTACTCTATCTAATTGACAAAATTTATTAATGTATAGGACAAAATATATTTTTTTAATATACAAGCCTAATTTTAGACTTTAAAATACAAGTACTCTACCTAATGGACAAAATCTTTAAACAGTGGATCAAAATATCTTTTTAAATAAATATGCGAGACAAAATTTAAACTTTAGTCAAACTAAATAAATAATAAGTCTAATATTGTGTCGCATTTACGAAAAATTGAAAGTATTGAAAACAACTTTACAAATGTTGTGAGTGAATTAGTCAAATGTAGTGAACTTAATGCCTAATGGCCTATAAATACAATAAATTTTGCCAGCCATAACCTAAAGTCATAAAAGAAAATACAAACTGAGACTCGTTCAGTTTCCCTTATATGGCCTGGTGGGCCCACGTAATTGGATCTTTTTTTCAAGTGTTCAGTGTTGGAGAATTCCGCTGGTGGATAACTTCGACCTGAGCTCGATTAGGATGGTTCTGTCAGGGGCGGCGCCACTGGGGAAGGATCTGGAAGTCGCAGACGGTTTTGGACAGGTGAAAAGTGAAAAATAACTTATATACCTAACTTCTTTTTTCATGTCCTTTAAATGATCATTTAATACCGGAAACACTATATTCAATTTAATTACTCCCTATATTTGTGTAGAGATTATAAGAATCACACAACTAATTGATTTACTTTATTTTACTCTAAATTCAGTGTTAGGAAAATTAGTTGGGTATGTGGAGGAATGTGAAGTTACGTCGAATTAATTTGTCATTACTCCTTATTGATGTATTGCATATATAACTAATCGATTTAAATCCTTATTATGGTACCACTTGCATCTAATACTTTGTCAATTTTGATTTATAATATAACTAAATGCACGGTTCCTAGAGAGATATTGAACCAAATTTTCAACAAATTCAACATTTATTTATTGAACAATAGAATGGCATACTAAATTTGATTTCATTTTATTTAACCCTTTTTTTATAGTGATGATCATTGACTTGACATTTAATCAAAAGATAACGGCTAACAGATTTTATAATCCAAGAGCAAAAGGGATTCAAAACATAATTGAAAAAGATAGTAATAATATAGTGGGAGCGTTCAAGAGGAGGTGACACCATGTATGAAGACACGACGACCCTCAAAGTTCAAAATTAAGAAGCAACAAGATATTCAAGTTCGACTCAACACCACCCAAGCTCCTCGTCGCTCAACCTGCACATAAGGAAAACACATGCAGGGCTGAGTACTATAAAATACTCAGTGGACTTATGCCGAAAACAGTTTATCAAAATATTCATATTCATCATGTCAATTTCAAGTGACCATCGGGGTTTTAGCTTTAGAAAGGCCCGAGGCACCAAAATATTTCATTGTTCAAAAATCACGACTGGCCAGCGATTATCCCATAGACGTGAACCATATCTGCTCATACATGACTTGGAATGTGGCCACAAACCAAGTCACTAGACCGGCCAACCCGTATGCTGGCACACAATCTACCATAGATGTACACTAATCCAAGTAGGGATTGCGGCCCTACAAGGACCCGAATTCGATTTAAATAATAAATGGCAAAGCCATTTCAGATAGGCACGTTAAAACCAAAAAATACGGCATGATAATCATATTCACATTTTCATTCCCATTGATAAAAATAGTTAGGACATTGTCCTTATTTAAAAAAAAGCCCACCTCGAGTGCTTAATCCACAAATATATATTCTTTCCCTTGCCATCACCATTCACTTGCGAGATAGCACCTTTAGAATTTAAAGTAACACATAGATTAACACAAGTAATCAAGTAAATAAATAAGATGCATGCATCTTAAGGCTTCGATTATTTTTATTGATATGATTACAATTTTTACTAATTAGAAGCTTAGGTATTTCGATTAATTCCGGTCGCTCACGTCCCCAACAATCTTTGCAAGAGATAATTCGACCCGCGATGACTTTATTAACTCTAAAACCCTAAACAAATTAAAGCAGCAGCCCATTAAGAATTAAAATATACTCTTTGATCCTGAACCAAAATACATTAATCCATAAAGAAAGGAATGATTTAGTATACTCACATTTTTTGAAAGAAACATAAAGTACAAAACACCAAAATGAACCCCCATTTGTTGAATTAATATTAACCGTAGCCCACTCTCTCTAAAGTTCTCTCCGCCTTCTCTCTAACTTCTCTCTAGTTTTCCGGCGGTTTTAGCCGGCGATTTCCTTCGAGCTCTTGTTTCCACCGATTATTCTCAGTACTAAAGAGATCTATCGGTGTAGTTTGTGAGTTAGGTCACTTCTTCGGTTTCCTTCTCATAACTAGGGTTTTGGTCTTTCTCCTGTGACCGATTCCAGAGTGCTTGAAATGTTGAGTGAGAGGTTCTTGTGTGCAAGGCTGTGTCCGAGAGGTTGTTGTGGATCCGTGTGTTGAGAAGGTCGTGGTGTACGAGAATCGGTGAGATCTAGGGTTTCACAGATCTCTGATTGGGTGGTCCGTTCAACGGTGTTCATCATTGTGACTTGCTGTGAGAATTGGGGAGGTCCGAGGCCTAGTGCAGTCACTGCTGTGACCTGAGCCATTTGTTTCTAAATTCTCTGATTCTGTTTTGTTTTTCTTGGTAGTTGATTAGATCCTTCAGGATCCTTTCTTGTTATACTGACTATTCTTCTTAGTGCATAGGTTGGGAAGTCAAGGTAAGCTTGGAGCCTGGAACTGACGAGGATCTAGTCTTAAGCTAAGGTTTCTTGATTGTAACCTATTAACTAGATAGGTAGATTGTACCTAGGGTTCATCAGTGTAACCATCTTTTGTATTGCGGCTTGTTCCTCTGAGTCTAGCCAACTCAGTAAGCGGTGTAATAGCAAAAGAGGTCCTAGTAACAATGTAATGGTGGTATGATCCCTACAGTGGTATCAGAGCCACGGGGGGAACACCGTGGCACGTTAGGTCGCTAAAAAATAAAGGAGGTGGGCTCGTCAGAGTAAAGCTCAACCTCCGGTATAGGCTCTGAGGTAAGTCGGGTGTTCCTGATCTAGGACCCCGCTCTGGTAAATTGGCTAAAAACCCTAAAACTTTTACAGCTTTCTAGTTTTTGGTATGGGAAGTTGTTTCTGGTAGTCACCGCTGGCTGCGGTTTAGGATTACTTGCTCTTATTTTTTGCATGATATTGTTGTTTACAGCTTTCCTGCTTCTGTTGCTTTCTTACTTTTCTTTGACTGTTTCACAAAGTGTGTATCTCAGAACTCTAGCTCTATACCTTGAGTGAATTACCTATCCACCCTGTGCCTTAACCGCCTTGAGTGACCCCCTGCGCCCCCATACATTGGGTGATTGAGAACTGAGAAATCCTCTTGCCGGGGTACACGTGACAGATAGAGAGGAACTCCTTCTGTTCTTGGTGGACCCTTTGACTGTTCTGTGTTTAAGTTCACCTTCTGTGAAAGCAGGGTTGCTTGATGTGCCTTCTGTGTGTTGGGCTCTTTGGTGTGGGTAAAACCTCTTTTCAAAATGTCTCAATCTGTGGGCATAGTCCCTTTTAATGGGAAAAATGATTTTGTTATTTGGAAACAAAAGGTAAAATGTATTTTAATTAAACAGAAATTTTTCAAAGCTGTAGAGGGGATTATCCCTGATACAGAGTCTGCTGAGAAAGTGGCTGAAATGAATGAATTAGCCAGGTCAACAATAATCCTAAATCTCCCTGACTCTGTGATAAGAATGGTTGGGTCTGTGGAATCTGCCTCTGAGATGTGGATGCTAGATACTCTTTTCACAGAAACTTCTATGTCTTCTAGGATGTACCTTCTTGAAAAAAAATTTAAGTTTAAATTGGATCTTTCAAAAGACATAGATGATAACATTGACCGTTTCAGAAACTTGTCCAAAATATTAAAAGATCTGGGGACAAAAATATTGATGAGTATACTAGCATTGCTCTCATGAATGCCATCCGTGGTACTTAAGGTGATGTTAAGGCTGCCATTAAGTATGGCAGGGATGATACCCCTCTAGATCTCATTATTAGTTCTTTAAAATCTAAGGAATTGGAAATTAAAGAAAAGAACAACTCCAAATCTTCTCAAACCAAGGCTTTGAATGTAAGAGGGAGGTCTCAATCTAGAGGGGATGACATCAGTTCAAATGGAAATGGTAAGAAGCAAGGCAAAGGTGGATCTAGGTCTAAAAGTAAAGACCCTAAAGATAAAAGAAAATGTTTTAACAGTGGAGAAGTAGGCCATTACAAGGCTGAATGTACTAAACCTAAGAAAGGTAAGAAACACAATAATAACAATCAGCTTGAGTCTGTTGCTAATTTGCCCAAAGATGATGCTTCTCATGGAGTGTGTTTTAGGAATCATGATGTGTTTTCTGTAAACTCTGCCTCTGAGTGCTTCTTCACAAAATATGACTGGCTAATTGATTCAGGATGCATCATTCACATATGTCCTTTCAAAGACTTTTTCACTTTTCTCAAACCTGTTGAAAATGTTTTTGTGTCAAATGACAAGAAGTGTAAAATTCTTGGAATTGATTCTGTGTGTTTGAAGTTTGAGAATGATTATTTGTTGACTTTGAATAATGTGAGATATGTGTGTGATCTAAGCTTTAATTTTCTTTCTTGTTACTGTCTTGAAGTTGATGGTTTTGAGGGTAAATGGGGACATGGAATTATGAGGATCATGAAGGGTGTGTTATGCCTGTTTAAAGCTGTTAAGAAATGTAATTTGTATGTGTGTACTGCTAAGCTTCTGACTAGTTATGATCACAGTGTAAATGTAGTTAAAATGGATAGAACTCTATTATTGCATAATAGACTTGGGCGTATGAGTCAAAAGAGGTTAAAACTTTTGAAAAACTCTGAGATTTTGAGTGAGTTGGATTTCAAAAATGAGCTTCCCTTTTGTGAAACTTGTGTGTTGGGAAACAACATAGGGTTTCTTTCCCTACCCCAGTGACTGAAAATATTAGTCATTCTGTCTTAGAGTACCTTCATATGGATGTTTGGGGCAGTCTATTTCCTATCCATTGTGGATGACTTTTCAAGAAAAGTTTGGTGTTTTCTTTTAGAACATAAGTCTGATGTCTTTCATACCTTTTCAAACTGGAGAGTTTTAATTGAAAATCAAATTGGAAATAGGATCAAGGCTGTTAGGACAGATAATGGCCTTGAGTTTTGCAATACTCAAATGGATTCTTTGTGTCAAAAACATGGGATTAAGAGGCATAGGAGTACTCCTTATACCCCTCAGCAAAATGGTATTGTTGAGAGGATGAATAAGACTTTACTTGAAAAAGTAAGATGTATTTTATCCCAAAGTAGTTTGTCAAAGAAATTTTGGGGTGAAGCTCTGTATGTTGGGGTTTGGTGCCCCTTGCACAGCGGAAGTCATGCATAAACAAATAAGTCAGATCTACAGATCTATTTGACCGATGATGGGATTAATTAACTATATGTTAAATAATCAAATTGCATGCTAGAACACGTATTAATTCATGCTTATGGAATTTAAACCCTAATTCATGAATTCCTACGGTTTAGAACTACCGATCTGATTCTCCAAAGAATCGACGATTGCTTGCGCCTTCTCCACATGAAGATCTTCGTACTCAACCACGAATCTTCTAATGTCTATCCCGAACTCAGAATCTGACCTTTGGGTGGGCAAAGCTTATCAAAGCTTAACAATGTAAATCCATTCCCTAGTCTTCAATCTTCTTCGTTCCACGGGATGAGCTTTGGCCATAATCTTTATCATAAGCTTTAAATCAACTTTCTAAAATGTGAAATACAAAATAATTCCATAAGTTATTAACAATGAAGCATAGAATATATGAATGTATAAGAAAATGCTACTGAGGTTGAGAAAATAAGAATAAAAAGAAAAATGAATCTGGGGCAGCAGATTTGGACGATTAGGGGAGCATCCAATTTTAAAATATCATAACACTTAATTTAAGCATATGAATTCATCTTCAATACTAGCAATAATCATTTTTAAATATCAAAGATTATGTGTCTTATCTTCTTTTATGGTTCCTAAAAGAACATATCCAAATACTTATCATTTGAAGAACACATTAATGCCTAAACACAATAACATTAGAAGTATTATATTTTTTAACACTAATTTGAGAGCTGTGAAGAAAATAGATAAGTTTGAGATTTTACCTTCTTCTGAAGATGGCGTGGATGGCTGAAGCACAGTTGCACTCCTAGAGGGCGGAGACGACGTGGATGGCTGGAGGCGATGGGCTGGAACAGAGATAGGTGACGGGTTGGAGGCTTAGAGCTCGTGAGATTTAGCCTTTAGGGTTAGAGACTTAGAGTGGAAACCGGAATTGAGAATGGAGGCAGAATGGGAATAGAGGCAGAAATTTTTTTCGTGTTAGAGTTATATATATATTTTATTATATTTATATTAAATATAATTCGGTTTTTTTGGTTTTTTCGTTTTTTTTTTTGTCCGAACCGAAAAACCGAAAAAATCGAACCGAATTTCAAAATTTCGGTTTGGTTCGGTTCGGATATTCGGTTTTCGGTTTTTTTTGCTCACCCCTACTTTCATTCACTCTAAGAATGATAAGCTTGATCCAAGGTCTAAAAAGGGTGTGTTCCTTGGGTATCCAGAGGGTGTTAAGGGGTATAGAGTTCGGGTTAGGGATGAGCCTGGCTATAGGGTGGTTATTGAAGGGGTTGGCAGTGGAAGCGTGCATGAAATAAATCGCATGAAACATAGATCTATTTAGTAGATTATTTAGATGAATTCTATTCGCGTAATTCTCACATGTATCATGCACATAACTTGAATTTAAACATGTTTTATTGCAATTAATTCCAAAAACATGATTTCTACTGAGTTAGCCAATTTACCTCGTTGATTCTCCAAAGAATCGAAGTTGGCTCGCACCTTCTCCTCGTGAAGATCTTGAGTACTAAACCACAGATCTTCTGACTGGTTCTTGGATTGTACGTTGATATCAGTGTGGGTTGATCTCACCAAGGTAATAGGACTTAAATAAGGAAGACAGAAAAACTGCTCACGGACGAGAGCTGAGGGACGAAATTTCGTCCTCTACTCCTATATGGGGGGGTTGTTAGAGTTTGTATACTGGAAATCACCTTTCGAGTGATTGAATACTGTAAAACTCTATATTTCATTTTCCAATGAATGCAACAGACTATTTTTGTCGTAATGTTGTTATGTCTTACATTTAATGGATGTTTATTACATGTTTAAATGTATAAGTAAACTTAACAATGTCTAAGTCTTTGTTTTAGTAGATAGGTTGTGGGCGTCGTCCACTTTAAGGTAACACGGTCAGTTCTGAACAAAGAAAAATAAAGAATTTCACAACCCAGATAGGCCTAGACTACCTATCATGAAAGCTTGCAATGTCAATCCGCATATTTCTAAGCCTTACTGAAATAAGATGACATTGGTGTGGTAGAGCACTGAATTGGATATAACAGCGAGACAAGTCTTTATGCTATCTACTGAAAGACGAGGTCTTGATAATAATTTATTTCTTAATCAATGTACGTTAGTATTGAGCATACGGTATTGATTATGCACTACTTTGACTTGTCAAATGGTGATTAATATCTAGCGGTGCTCAAGAGGTGAGTCTCGTTTGATAACGTCCTCAAGAGGAGCTTGAAACAAGGCTTTATTATTCGGAACCTAGCTAGTTGGAGTTTGATTACTCTATGAATAATAAATAAGCGTTTCTTGCTAAGTCCACTCTTGGAATTAATAAGATGTTAATTAATTAAGTTCATAGCAGACACTAATTAATTAATAGACGTTTCTATCTTAAGCACGGGAAATGAATGACAATTAATGGAAACCCGGAATACTTATAATTTTGGATTTGGATGGGCAGTGCAATATTACTTCTGTAGTGGCTGCTCGTAATATTCCAATATAAGCTTGTATTAAATTGTGGGTTCAATTTAATTAGTAAAAAGCTAATTGGGGGAGGTCATATCCAAATTTTTCCATAGATCCCTGACTGGGCCCAATATGTGACTTAATATAAATTGGAGAAAAAGGAGACAGAAAATACACTTAATTATTTCTCCAAATTTTCGTCCCCCCTTAGAGAAGAAGTAGACGAGAATTTTCTCTTCAGCTCTCCTCCGTGGGATAAAATTTATGCCTTCTTTATTTAAGTCCTAGTACTTTGGTGAGATTAGCCCATACTGATATCAACGTACAAGTCTGGGAACCAGTTAGAAGATCTGTGGTTTAGTACTCAAGATCATCACGTGGAGGATGCGCTAGCCATCGTCAATTCTTTGGAGAATTATCAAGGTATATTGGCAAATCAGTAGTAAGCATGTTTTAGGTTTTAATTATGCTTAAAGCATGATTTAATTCAAGTTATGAGCATGATACATGTGATAATTGCGCGAATAGAATTTGTCTGAATAGTCTGCTAAATAGATCAGGATTATTATGTAATCGATTTATGTATGCTTCCGCTGCCAACCCCTTCAATTGGTATCAGAGCTAGGTTTTGGCTGTGATTAGGAACACCCGACTTACCTCAGAGCCTATACCGGAGGTTGAGCTTTACTCTGACGAGCCCACCTTCTTTATTTTTTAGCGACCTAACGTGCCACGGTGTTCCCCCCGTGGCTCTGATACCACTGTAGGGATCATACCAACATTACATTGTTACTAGGACCTCTTTTGCTATTACACCGCTTACTGAGTTGGCTAGACTCAGAGGAACAAGCCGCAATACAAAAGATGGTTACGCTGATGAACCCTAGGTACAATCTACCTATCTAGTTAATAGGTTACAATCAAGAAACCTTAGCTTAAGACTGAATCCTCGTCAGGTTCCAGGCTCCAAGCTTACCTTGACTTCCCAACCTATGCACTAAGAAGAATAGTCAGTATAACAAGAAAGGATCCTGAAGGATCTAATCAACTACCAAGAAAAACAGAATAGAATCAGAGAATTTAGAAACAAATGGCTCAGGTCACTGCAGTGACTGCACTAGGCCTCGGACCTCCCCAATTCTCACAGCAAGTCACAATGATGAACACCGTTGAACGAACCACCCAATCAGAGATCTGTGAAACCCTAGATCTCACCGATTCTCGTACACCATGACCTTCTCAACACACGGATCCACAACAACCTCTCGGACACAGCCTTGCACACAAGAACCTCTCACTCAACATTTCAAGCACTCTGGAATCGGTCACAGGAGAATGACCGAAACCCTAGTTATGAGAAGGAAACCGAAGAAGTGACCTAACTCACAAACTACACCGATAGATCTCTTTAGTACTGAGAATAATCGGTGGAAACAAGAGCTCGAAGGAAATCGCCGGCTAAAACCGCCGGAAAACTAGAGAGAAGTTAGAGAGAAGGCGGAGAGAACTTTAGAGAGAGTGGGCTACGGTTAATATTAATCCAGCCAAACAAGTCGGACGGCTCAGATGATGGATACGGGTGGTGCCAGTTGTCGGCTATCCGGCGCATCAGGTAAGTGAGACGCGTATTCTTGGGCCACCAGGGATTGGGCCCTGAATTAATCCAGTTGGGCCCCAAATAATATTGGCCCAGGCAAATATTAACCGTGGCCCATATCTTGAAGTGGTTCAACTTCAACAGGGGTGAAATCGGGGCTGCCGGAGCAGTGACGCAGCGGCTGCTGTGGCACCGAGCTACAACGGTGGAGTGAATCGAAGCTACTGAGCCGACAGTTGGGTCAGGTCAGCAGCTACTCGATCTGGACTACAACTGAACGACAAACCGATGACGCGATGGCTTCAGCGACGATCCTGCAGCGGTGAATTGGGGATTTGTTCTCTTTCTATTTTGTGTGAGAAAAATCAGGAGGGAGAGAGAGATGAATTCAAGGATTTTGTTTTGTTCAACAAATGCAGTCTTCTGTGTGTTCTTTTGAAAAAAAAATACAGGAGAGAGATGAATTCAAGGATTTTGTTTTGTTCAACGAATTTGGATTTTGAATGGGGGTTCATTTTGGTGTTTTGTACTTTATGTTTCTTTCAAAAAATGTGAGTATACTAAATCATTCCTTTCTTTATGGATTAATGTATTTTGGTTCTGGATCAAAGAGTATATTTTTATTCTTAATGGGCTGCTGCTTTAATTTGTTTTGGGTTTTAGAGTTAATAAAGTCATCGCGGGTCGAATTATCTCTTGCAAAGATTGTTGGGGACGTGAGCGACCGGAATTAATCGAAATACCTAAGCTTCTAATTAGTAAAAATTGTAATCATATCAATAAAAATAATCGAAGCCTTAAGATGCATGCATCTTATTTATTTACTTGATTACTTGTGTTAATCTATGTGTTACTTTAAATTCTAAAGGTGCTATCTCGCAAGTGAATGGTGATGGCAAGGGAAAGAATATATATTTGTGGATTAAGCACTCGAGGTGGGCTTTCTTTTAAATAAGGACAATGTCCTAACTATTTTTATCAATGTGAATGAAAATGTGAATATGATTATCATGCCGTATTTTTTGGTTTTAACGTGCTTATCTGAATTGGCTTTGCCATTTATTATTTAAATCGAATTCGGGTCCTTGTAGGGCCGCAATCCCTACTTGGATTAGTGTACACCTATGGTAGATTGTGTGCCAGCATACGGGTTGGCCGGTCTAGTGACTTGGTTTGTGGCCACATTCCAAGTCATGTATGAGCAGATATGGTTCACGTCTATGGGATAATCACTGGCCAGTCGTGATTTTTGAACGATGAAATATTTTGGTGCCTCGGGCCTTTCTAAAGCTAAAACCCCGATGGTCACTTGAAATTGACATGATGAATATGAATATTTTTGATAAACTGTTTTCGGCATAAGTCCAATGAGTATTTTATAGTACTCAGCCCTGCATGTGTTTTCCTTATGTGCAGGTTGAGCGACGAGGAGCTTGGGTGGTGTTGAGTCGAACTTGAATATCTTGTTGCTTCTTAATTTTGAACTTTGAGGGTCGTCGTGTCTTCATACATGGTGTCACCTTCTCTTGAACGCTCCCACTAAATTATTACTATCTTTTTCAATTATGTTTTGAATCCCTTTTGCTCTTGGATTATAAAATCTGTTAGCCGTTATCTTTTGATTAAATGTCAAGTCAATACTCTGATTCTCCCTTCAAGTCCCATTAGTCGTGACCACCCACATTTATTAAACCCCAAAAGGGTGGTCGCGACACATTCCGTGATGATCTATTGAGTTGCTACATAATCGTGAGAGGAGGTTGGCGAGTTAGAAGAGCTTAGTTGACACTACAATTAGCTTCCCATAAATCGACACTGTTAATTGAGAGTGAGGACATCTTGAGGGTCTTAGTAGCTTTTGGGAGTTACAAATCTAGGATTGACGCCCCTAGTGTATGTAATCTACACTTGTGCCGCATGGACAAAACTTATGTGACTCGTTCTAGTGAAGTAAGAACTGTGCTAGGGGACCATAACTATGTTTTGTGTAAACCATAATTGTGAAAGCTCTATCCTTGGAATTCCACTCTTTGCCTAATTTACCCCAAAACTCTTGTTTCTTTAGATAGTATTTGACACTTAGTACATTATAGACAGTTGCAATTATATTCTCTGTGTTCGATATCCCGGTACTGACCTTTAGCTATACTATTTCTGCCTTGTATACTGATCTTGAAAAGCCAAGTACAACCTGTTAGGATTGGTATACTAAAAAGCATATTTCGAGCATGTTACACGGATAGAATTGCTTGTATACAATAAACTCTACAATCCACTTTTAACCCAAGACGAGAAGAATTAATTTTATCGCATTGGTGTTTGCTTATGCATTTATAAGATGTTTCTCAAACATTTAAATGTATAAGAAGCATAATTCTTCTGCATAGTAGACTGGTCGTGAACGACGTTCACAGAAGGTGACGCAGTCGGTCCTATGTAGAAGAGAAATATTTCACAACCTAGATAGGCTTTGGCTACCTATCGTGAAAGGTTGCAGTGTCAGTCCGCATGTTTCCTTACCTTAGGAAATAAACGACACTGGTGTGGTATAGCACTGAAGGATCTAACAGTTGAGATAAGTCTTTCTTGCTATTTACTGAAAGACGAGGTCTCGGTGATTGTTATTTCTTAATCATTGTTGATATAACATTGAGAATACGACATTGATTATGCACTACTTTGATTTATCAAATGGTGCGGATTTTTTGCAATCCAAGAATCCTGATATCTTGGGTAGTGGTGATTAATGTATAGAGGTGCTAGTATTGTTATTGCAATGAATCGTGTGCTGGGTGAGTCCAGTTTGATAATATCCTCAAGAGGTGTTCGAAAAAGGTTTTATTATTCAGAAACCCGGCCGGTTGGAATTTATTCCCGAATAATAAATAAAGATTTTGAACTAGACAACTCTTGGAAAAAGATATTAATTAATTAAAGTCAACTAGCAGGCTTAAATTAATTAATGGATATTTATATCTTAAACACGGGAAATAATAAATTAAAGAGGTAAAGGCCAGATTACTCGTAATTTGGGATTGGACGAGTAGTCAATATTATTATACTATAGTGGATGATAATAATATTCTATTGGACTTGTATTAAATTTGGGGCTCAATTTAATTAGTAAAAGTCCAACAGGTTTGGCCCAAGTCCAACCTCCATGGATCCCTAATCTGGCCCATCATAACTCTATATAAAGGAGACTAGATAGAAGACTAAATTAATTGATTTTATTATAAAAATTCGTACTCCCTCTCTCCGGGGAGTGGACGAAATTTTCAGTTTCACGGAACTGAAGTTCAGTCTTCTGCCTAGTTAAGTCCTTTTCGATTCTGACAAGGTTTGCCCACTCAAAGGTCAGATTCTGAGTTCGGGATACAGATTAGGAGGTTCGTGGTTGAGTACGAAGAACATCACATGGAGAATCCGCAAGCAATCGATGATTCTTTGGAGGATCAGATCGGTAATTCTAATCCGTAGGAAATTCATGTTTTAGGTTTTAATTCCTTTTACATGATTTATGTGTGTTCTAGCATGCTTTTTTGATTGTTTAACATGTGAATCAATTAATCCCATAATCGGTCAAATAGATCTGTATGCATGATTTATTTTTTATGCATGTCTTCCACTGTGCAAAGGGCTCCAAACCCCAACAACTGGTATCAGAGCCTAATTTTTGGCTCTGATTATGTGGATTAATTTTATGTTATGTAAATTGCTTGAACGCATGATTTTCTTCGTTTTGTGTTGTTTAATTTTGTTTGATCGAACGACGAAGAATGAGAACCAATGGCGAGGGAGTACTCGGTTGGCACGAGCAGCCGGCGCTTGCGTCGGGGCTGCTCGTGGCTGTGAATTCAAGCCTCGGCGCTGCGCGTATATCTCTTGTGTATGTATGTGATTTTTAATCAATAGAGTAATCATTACTTGCCTGTTTTGATTAATTGGTTATGTGTATGTACGTGATTTTTAATCGATAGAGTAATCATTACTTGCCTGTTTTGATTAATTGGTTATGTGTATGTACGTGATGTTTGAATCAATTCTTGTATGATTCTTGTACGTTGTTTTAAAGCGTGATAATCAAATCGTCAATTTGCACACCCACGGCTGCGTAAAAATCGCAGCAGGCGAGTGGGAGCCTCTAACGGCTTTGTGCGAGAGCGATTTGGATCAGACTGTAGGGACGCTGGGCAGGCCGAGAAACTGGACAAGTTGCGGTGCCGGGCAGATTGCTACAACCTACAACAGCGACGTTCTGATAGGCGACGTCGAGCACTCCAGCAGCAGTTGCGGTCCGAGTGGGAGCTCATTGGTGGCGTCTCCCAGGCTCGTGTGGGCGGCGCAACTTTCTGAAATTAGTTATGGTTTCCTAAACCCTAGGAACTAACTTCGGAGAAATATTCAAAATTAGTTAGGATTTCCATAACCTAGGAATTAGTTTTGAATATATTTCAAGATATAATTTAGAATAAGATTTGACATATCTTAAATGGATTATCTAAAATTTAATTTTAATTAAATTATGGATTAGTTGAAATTTATCCTTATTTTATGGATTTGGATAGATATCCTGATAAATCCTAGATAAACTTGGATAATAACAATTAATTTATTTTCTTTTGTCTTATGGATTTATATAGATTAATTTTATGAAAATGAATCCTAGATAGACTAGATAAATAATTAATTAAATTTGGATTTTATCCTTATTTTATGGATTTAGATATATTTAATTATATCTAGAGAAATCCTAGATAAATTTGGATGAATAATTAAATTTATTTCTGTCATATCGATTTAGATAGATTTTATTCTATCTTGTTGAATCCTTAATTGACTAAGATAAATATTAATTAAGTTTATCCATATCTTGTAGATATTGATAGATCTATATCTATCTAGAA
Organism: Salvia splendens; assembly: GCF_004379255.2. Lineage (NCBI taxonomy): Eukaryota > Viridiplantae > Streptophyta > Magnoliopsida > Lamiales > Lamiaceae > Salvia > Salvia splendens. Next base: position 4,540 of record NW_024599164.1, on the reverse strand, counting down.
TATATCTTAGTAGATTTGGATAATTAAAATCCATATTTATCTTTATCTTGTGGATATTTATAGAATTAATTCTATTTAGAAAATATCCTAGTATATTTAGATAATTAAATGTATCTCTATCTTATAGATATTGATAGATTTATATCTATCTAGAATATATCTTAGAAGATTTAGATAATTGTTAATCCAGTATTGTAATTATCTTTTGGGTTTAAGATAGATTTAGTTCTATCTAGTTAAATCCTAGTTGAATTAATTAATATTAATTCTAGTTTATCCTAATTTTATGGATATAAATAGATTTATTTCTATTTAGAAAATATCCTAGATAAATTTGGATAAAGATAATACAAGATAATCCTAATCTAATTGGATTTTGATATGATATATTCTAGTTTCTTATTCTAAATAATTTAAGATTTTCTTAAATCTTAGAGTGATTGGATTTTATCTTATGGATTTAGATAGATTTGTTTCTATCCTGAAATATCATAGTACAATTTTGATAATGATAATCCAAGATCAGTCTTATCTTGAATTTTAGGATTTGATTTTATCCATGTAAAATCTAGAATAATCCTAAGAGGATTTAGATAGATTCCATTCTATCTAGATAAATCCTAAATTGATTTGGATAGTCATTATCCAAATAAATCGTATCAAATCTGAAATTCCTATTTTGGATAAGATAAGGAATTAATTATTTAATTAAATCTCCCTAGATTTATTAAATAATTTCAATAATTATCCAGTGTGATTAATCACCATGAATTAAATGGATTTATCTATTTATTTGGTGTTAATATGTTTTAAGTGGATTATCTGCCTTATCTACTTATGTGATAATTTTGCAAAAGTCATATTTAAAATGACTAAGCGATAATTACGACAGTGTGTTGTATATGGTCTCCATAAATTGGTCTATATATGAAGCAGTTTCTAATATTATCGCAACCCACCTTAGTGGGAGCAATAATCCTACGAAATAGCAAGTTCATAAGATTAGACTTCTTAATAGTAAATTGTTTAAACTAGAAGCGTGTTTCTAATATTATCGCGACCCACCCTAGTAGGATCCATAATCCTACGAAATTGCAAGTTCGTATGTTTAAGCATATTTATAAGATAGCTATGGAATTTTGTTAGTGGCGTACGACCTTCCCTAGAAGGAGTATCAAAACAGAAATGAAATTCCTAGATGCAAATATTTATGGTAAATGCTTAGGCAATATTTGGCGGCCATGCCACGTTAGTGGTCTCTGGACTATTCGTCGGTATTGTGACCAGGAAATTGTTGGAATCCGAATTTGTATGACCTCCCTAGAGGCGTACTTATTTTGGTTTTTACGGTTGTGAGATACATAAATTGTTTTATGGTTGTTTGCGATTATGTATTAAGCATAGTATGTGATAAATAGTTTTATTTCTTCTCAGCCAAATTCTTAATAATGTCTGCGAACCTTAAAGAAATCAAACTCGAAGGCCAAAATTATGTAGACTGAAAATATTAAATGGATAAGATTCTCATTGCTGAAAACTTAAAGTTTGTACTCACTAATTCATGTCCTCCATTTCCTCGACAAAATTCTACAAAGAAAGTTTGAGAATGCATTTTATGCATGTACTCGATAAGTTCTTTGAGGAAGAAGGTCAAAACTACTTTCTTTAAGTAGTGAGACAAGTCTTGGTTTATACCGATGATAAAGGAATATCCAATGAGGACGTTGTCCAGATTCTATTGGAACATCCAAAAGAGATAGAAAGTTTTCATGAATCTTCTGATTCAGTTACTCAAATAGTTTCTACACTCAGTTCATCGCCAAATGTAATAGGAAGTGCTTATATGAAGGTTGTTACTGAAAAGTTGGAAACCTTTGGCATTATATTCACTTTATTACTATTGGAGGAAGATAACATGAATACTTGACGAATTCATTAAGGTTGTATCTTTCCTATGTCTTAGATTAATCGAACATAAGACTAGCAATGGAAAGAGGGAAAGAGCTGAATTGTCATCAATGCCTGCTGAAAGCAAGAAAGGCAAGAAAAATTTGGTGAAAAGGCAAAGAGAAGATGCATTGTAAGTCGGATTGACCTCTTATATAGAAGGACAATGGCTTAGATAACAATGCAACTTCTAAAGGAGGAGATCTACATCCAGTTGGGCAGTTGTTGCACTGGGAGCTATTTATTTATGCTCACTTTATTGTTTGTTTTGATGTTAGAGATTTGTTTTATTGTTACAATCTTGTTTAGAATTAATTTATATTCAGTTTCTAAACTCAAACACCTTCACGGTGGAGGGTTCTTGGGTCCCTCATCCCTATATATCAAAAAATAGTTCTCGGTTACATTTGCCCTAGCACAAGACTAAGGGATACAACTAGCTATTACAACCAGAAATCAAGAACTATCAAAAATGAAGTCACCACAAGAGTAAGTAGGGGTCGTGTCAAAATTGGCTCGACACCGCCTACTCTACAGTGTCCTCCTATGTTTCTTCCTCGGCACGGACCCGGACATTAGGAATCCCCCCATTTGTTCCATTCGAATGACATCGTGGACGACTCTCGGTATGTCTTGACCCGGACATTAGGAATCCCCATCGTGGACGGCTCATATCCACGCCACTTCGCAAGTAAGTAAGCCGCCTTATTGCCTTCTCGGTGGATGAAGGTTGTTCGAAGGGTGAGTAGATGCTTGTGTAAGGCCATGTGCGCCATGACTTGGCGAGTGTGAGCATGCCCCCAGCTTGGCCCTTTGATGAGATTAAGTGCTTGCTCGGCGTCCGATTCAAGCCATATTGGCTTCCCGAGCTCCGAGGCCAGCTTCAAACCGTGGTGCATGGCGAGCAGCTCGGCTTCGAGTGGTGATTGTGCTTCGAGGGGGAGCGCATAGGCGACGAGCAACTTACCCAAGTGATCTCGAATGAGACCTTCTCCCCCGGCTTTTCCTGTTGCTTCAATAAAGGACCCGTCCGTGTTGAGTTTAATCCGGGGCTGATCCGGTGGTTCCCACTTAACCATCATAGCAAGACGCGGTGGCCGTTGAGGTTTGGCAAGGCTTGGAATACTAACTCCGAGCTTCACCCCTCTCCAATGCTTCGGCTTGAGCCTGCCATTGTCCATGCTGTTTCGAACGAATGTGAGGACCTGCCAAATCACACTGCTCGGTTTGAATTGAACATCGTGATGGCGGCTTCTATTTGTCTCTGCCCAGAGGAACCAAAAGAGAAGGTAAGGCATGGCTCGGCTGAGGTGCTTCCTTCCCGGCTGCTGCGATTTTCTCGCCCAAACTCCAATTCTTGTTGGAATCGTGTCGTTCGCTCGGAGAGTGGGGGGTCGAGCCTTCGAACCACCCGTCAAATTCCCTCCATACTCTAATCGCACCTGCGCCTTGTATGAAGAGGTGTTGGAGGGACTCGGTACTTGGCCTATGTGGGCAGCATTGACATTTGGATGCAAGTTCAATCTTGCGCCATTGTAACTTTGCGTCAACAGGGATGCGGTTAGATATGAGCCTCCAATTGAAGATAGCAATGGAGGTTGTGAGGCCAGCCTTCCAAATCTCCTCAAGACCTTGGATGATGGGCCGAGGCGACCGGATCGTCTCCCACGTCGAGGCTAGCGAGAAATCTCCTTGCCGTGATAGCGTCCATCGCGGGATGTCCGGCTCCCCGGGTAGGATCGGGGTTGTGCATATTTGATCAATAATCTGTTGGGGGAGTCCAGCCTGGTCATGAAGTACTTAGAGTTTGGGGACGTCCCATGCACCATCCGTGATGAATTCCGAGACGGTCGTTGTAGGGCTACCTCTCTCGTCGAAACAGAGCCCCCTAAGAGGGACATTGCCGAGCCATATATCATCCCAAAAGTATATCTTACCATGTCCAACAATCCATCGGATGTGCGGGTGAGCATGGGCCCAAGCTTTAGCCAGCCTCTTCCACGTCGGACTATTCCCTTCCCATGATCCTTGACGAAAGTGGCGAGGAGATGGCGCAATATTTTCTCATCATGTAACGGGCCCATAATGAGTTCTGTTCTCTTGAACCGCCACCAGAGTTTGATGTTAAAGGCTCGTAGGACTTCAGTGAACTTTCGGATCCCGAGCCCTCCCTCCTTGGTGGGAAGACACATTTGGTCCCAACTGATCCAATGAGTCCGTTTTCTTTCTGTTGGTCGAGCCCCTAAAGAAGCGAGCCAGTTGCTGGTCAGAAGCTTAAGGGTACCGGCTGTGGGCTCAATGGTTTGAAAGATGTGGATAGGAACCCGCCTCAAGAGTGCTCTAATGAGAGTTAGTCTCCCTCCAAAAGATAGATGACGATGTTGCCCATACCGGAGATCCTTCTAGCAATTTTCTCTCGAATGAACATGAACATTTCGTCCTCGTTGACTCCACGTAAATGGGGACCCCCAAATATAGGAAGGAACGACCCACGAGCAAAACCTCCATCGCTTTGGATTGTATGCGCCCATTGCTCGTGTGCTTCGGCAATATAGAAATTACTTTTAGCGAGGTTGATTTGGTGCCCCGAGAC
>NW_024599163.1:0-12761 GCF_004379255.2 Salvia splendens | reverse complement strand
TATAGTTAATTGATGTAAATTGATATAGTTAATGGACCTCAAAAGATATACTAGTGGAACTCATATTCCACTAACTCTTTTCAACTTTTTTTAACATTTCTTAAAACTTTTGTTGCCAAGAAATGAGACTCCTAATGACCGGCAGAGAGAATAATTAACAAAAAGCACCCTATTTTATTGTACTGTACTCGTGAACATTGTACACAAACTAAACATCATATCATATTAACAAAAAGCACCCCATTTTATTTCAATGTAGTATATATTATATATTATGATTAACTTAAATTTTCACATTAATAAAATTACGAGATTCATTAAAATAAAATATTTATCTTAGTTTTATCTAAATAATTGAGAATGTAACCATATTAAAGTATTAACTAGCACTAGAAAGTAATATCATAATATTCAAATAAGGTATGGTATATATATTAATAAATAGTTATAATATCTATTAAACTAAATCCTATATAAATTAGAAGAAAGAATGTCACGACCGCACTTTCTAAGGATAGAAAGCCCGGTTGATCGCGACTAGGGGAGGATGAAAGAAGCGGGGAAGAAAGGGGAATACTGTGGCACAACTGAAACTTGAACTGAAATAACTCGAATTTATCTGTATCAGAGTGCATGATACAAAGATTGTAAACTCGACTTTTACTTTGCAGCGGAAGAGTCAAGAGCAGATAACGTCGTGTATGGAGACACGGCGCATCCGAGTACTATTCTATCGAAGGATCTTCATCGTCTATGCTCAACACCGCCCGCCGTCATTACTGCTCAACCTGCACATTTTTAAAACATATGCAGGGCTGAGTACTTGGTGTACTCAGTGGACACGTGCCGAAATATATTTTCATAAAAACTGATTATGTCAAGCCACTCTTTGAGTGAACTCGGGGTTTTAGGAAAAGTCCGAGAACACTAAAACATTTTCCTTTTCCTTTTTCAATAGCAATCTTTCGATCTATTTTCCTGAAACATATGCCATATCTGACTAACTCCTGGGGAACGGAAGCCCACTAACCTCCTCGTGAACAGAATTCACGAAACTCGGTGAACCGGAATGTATGGGCTTCAACCGCTTACAAACCCGAATTCACTAACTCTTGGTGAAACGGAATGTATGGGCTCACCCCACTACAAACCCGACTTCACTAACTCTTGGTGAAACGGAATGTATGGGCTCACCCCACTACAAACCCGAATTCACTAACTCCTGGTGAAACGGAATGTATGGGCTCACCCCACTACAAACCCGAATTCACTAACTCTTGGTGAAACAGAATGTATGGGCTCATCCACTACAAACCTGAATTCACAAAACTGAAACTTCTGGTCTAGTAGGGACATCGTCCTTGCTAGTCAGTCGGATAGGCAACGTTCAAAACAAAACATGGCTTGACATAACCTTTGCAACCTTATTTTTCTCATAAAAACCGTTTTTTTTAACATAAACTCATCTTTCTTTCATCAAAAGCCGAACACATAACTTTCAAAACTTCCCTTCTTTTCTCGTAAACGTATTTGGATCGAACTCATTTCTATCGGTCAAAGCCGAACTCAAAAAATCACTCTATCGGTCAAAGCCGAACTCAAAACTTTCAAAACCTTCATTTCCTCATAAAACACTCTTGAAACATAAACTCACTTTTCTATCGGTCAAAGCCGAACTCAAAACTTCTGAAACTTCATTTTCCTCGTACACATACTTTAACAAAACTCATTTCTATCGGTCAAACCGAACTCAAACTTTCAAGAGGCTTCACTTCATAAGCACTCGTAAAGCAACACATAACGTCATATAATAACACCAAGCAAATAGCACTTATCATAACACTTCACATTAAAAAGCAAGCTCGCACTTATCATCATATCTTAAATAGAAAGCTCATAAAATACTTAGTTATGAAAGCCCACATAAAAACACTTTAGTTCGAAAGCCCCACATAACTGCTCATCATAAATAGAAAGCTCACTAAAAATACTTTAGCAAAAACTTTATAGTAAACTGAAAGCCCACCTCGTTCGCTTAAAACTCCTTAATTTGATTTTTCCTGACTCCGACCTTAGCTCGCGGAGATAACCCTTTTTAAAAAAAACACCACTTACTAACAAGACTTAAGAAAATTCTTAAACTTTTAATTAGAATTAGAATTAGAATGCATGCCCTAATTAATCATGGCCCAAGAACTTAATTAGAATTCCGGCTCAAAACTAAATTAATTTCAGCCCAAGCTCCTCCGTAAATAATTCCATTCGGCCCAACTGCTCTTTCTCCTTTTCTAAGAACTCGGTCCAAATAATTTATACGGAAGCAGCCCAACTGTCAAATCTTCTCAGCCCAAGCATACACCATTTCCGGCCCAAAGATCAATTACTACAACCCAAAGCACAATAAAATTCGCAGCCCATCTTCTTACTTTAATATGCACATTCAATAATGCATTTAGGCCTATCCCCTTTTCTCTTAGCAGGCCCAAGTGTGAGGAATATAAGAGGCCCAAAGATTTAATCCACCAAGAGTTATTATACTCCTTCCACCATCGGCACTTCTTCCCCAGATTCATTTTCCAATTGAAATTCCTAATCAAAAGAATAGAGAAGCAGCGGTACTCCCTCTCCTCACCTCATCTCGTCGCCGCCTCTAGCGAATTCGCCACCGGCCCAGCGTCGGACATCTCTCTCCCTCATCCTCTATTTCACAAATTAAACTTCTCCTTCCAGAAATCCAAATCCCTAAATTTGAAATCGGAGAACAGCGACGCCTTCCCTTCTCGGTGAAAATGCCACCCTCTCGATGGAATCCCAGAGTCCCGTCGGCACACACTCCCTCCGTCGGACACTCTCACCGTCGAGCTCATTCCCCGGAAGGCAGCGACACCATCGCCCTTCTCTCTATCTTCACTCGGCGCCACCGGCACCAGCAGTGCCGCTGTTCCGGCGGCTCTCCGAGCTCCGTCGTCACTCGACCCTCGCCGGACAGCCCCGTATGAAAATAAGCTAAGCCCTCTAACTCCCATCATTCAGTTCATTATGTTGAGTTCTTCTTCTTTGGGCAGTAGCTTTGTGAGATTATCATTCTTGTATTTAATCAAAGCGGTGAGGTTCCATATGTTTTGCTACTGTTCTTGCCCATTTATGTGCTAAAGCTCTAAGAATTTCTACTTTCATGGGGTTTCTATAGCAATGATTCTATGTTTTTTGAGCCTAGCATGATGTTCGAAACAATGCAGAGAGGGTGCTAGTGTATTACCTCTTTCTCGACGACTCCTTCGAACGCCGGACTGCCCTTAAGCTCGCCGCCACTCCTTCCTCTCTTGCCGCACTTCTTGTGATTTGTGAATTTAGAGAGAGGTGTGAGGAAGGAGGTGGTGATGGGCTGGTATTTATAGCCAAAACTTCTTGGCATTTTGTGTCTAATTTGGGTTAAAGATTTCCTCTTCTTTTTGGTTTTGGGTTTAAAGCTTCACTACTAAATTGGTGTAATCCTTGGAAAGTGATATGCTATTTCGGGGCTGCTCCTCAGCTCCCTTTCGAGATACTGCTATTCTTACTAATTTGATGAATGTTGGGCTGTCCTCCTTGGCATCTTGTGCCTGCAAATCTTGGGGGCAAAGACTCCTATTTTGGGGCTGCCAGCTCTATCTCTTTTTCGGACTTGGCACAATGCTTCTTTACTTAATTTGTGCAAGTCTTGGGGGTTGATTGTAGGCTGACCTTTCAGCCTTGGATATGGGGGATTTACCTTACTCTTTTATGTATGAGCTCATCTCCTAACCTCATTTTTGTGATTAATCTTGCAGGTACAGCTGGCCATCTCCTTGGAGCTTTGTGGGTGTTTTAAAATCGAGAGGGAAGAGAAGATGACTCATGCTCAAGCTTTCCTTGATTCCATTACCATTTCTAGCTAGAGTCAAACTTGTAGACTTTGTCCTTTAGAATAGCTAAGACATAGCTATTCATTTCCTGTGTATAATTAGGTGTGGAGCATTCTATTTGATTAATTGGCATTTCTTCTTTTCAACAATTGTAGTTCATAAAAATTAAATTCCTTGCACTTTAATTCCAAGTGTTTCTTCGTCCAAATTTTTTTTATACTCCAAAAATCCGTCCACGAAAACTCGGGGTGTTACAAAGAAACAAGCGAATGAATAAATAGATTGAATTTCTCTTCATGGCCTTAAGGGTACTTTGGTCATGAAAATATTGGAAATAGCCAAAAAGTAGTTGAATTGATATTATCTTATAGTTAATTGATATAAATTGATATAGTTAATGGACCTCAAAAGATATACTAGTGGAACTCATATTCCACTAACTCTTTTCAACTTTTTTTAACATTTCTTAAAACTTTTGTTGCCAAGAAATGAGACTCCTAATGACCGGCAGAGAGAATAATTAACAAAAAGCACCCTATTTTATTGTACTGTACTCGTGAACATTGTACACTAACTAAACATCATATCACATTGTACTTCAATTTTTACTCATGAAGCATGAAAGACAGTCGTAGCCATTTTATTTGAAATAAATCGTACCCTCTCTGTCCCATAGTAGATCTCACACTTGGGAGATGACACAAGATTTTAGAAGATGTTATTTTGTGTGTTAAGTGGTGAGAGAAAATATAATTTTATAATTGATATGAGAAGGAACTTCTTCCAAAAGTGGAAATATGTAACATCTTTTGTGGGACAAACTAAAAAAGGAAAGTGTGACATCTACTATGAGACGGAGGGAGTAATATTTTTACATCCATCCGTTCCTTGTTAATAGAGATATTTCTTTTCGTGACGAAATTTAAAAATAATGTGTTAAATATATGTTGAAAAATAAAATATAAATTAAGCGAGACGAAGAAAATAAGGTAAAAAGGAGAATTATTTTTTGCCAAAAATAGATATGACTCAATTAACTTGAAATTTCTCAAAATAGAAAAATAACTCTATTAACATAAAATGTATAAAGTATTAATCTACGATGACAACATGAACATATAAGAATGCGAAATACAACAACTTAAATATCTTGCAATCGGATGACCTAGAACATGTCATACATGTATGGAATGACTCAAAATTTGAAATTGTAGAGTCAAGAAAGACATTTGTATTTTGTAATAAAATGCATGGTCTTGTATATGTTTTCTATTTACTTAGGAGGTGTTCGGTTTGCAAGATTGTATCCAGGATTAAATTTATAGTGTGTTTGGTTTATGAGATTCAATCTCATAATTCATTCTTAGATGGATAATCATAGGATAATTAGTCATAGCTAACCTTCTATGACTAAAATAATCTCACAACTTAATCTTAGATTATATCTTGGTATTATTTTATCTTTGAAACTGAACACCACCTTAGGATACGTGGGTATTGGCCCTTATTTTGATTGGGCTCAACTTATTTCTTTAACACAGGCCCAATATATTTTGAGGATCAACTAACCTAGTTGGCTCACTCTCACGACCAATGGACTTTGGTCCTCTAATATCTTGAGGCAATAATGTGCTTATAGATTAATGGGTTTCGACAATCTAATATCTTGAGTTGGCAAGAATGAAGTTGCATTTAACCGAACCCTATCCTTTCCAATAAGGTCAAATCTCGAAGTATTGGCCCTTACCTTGATCGGGCCTGACTTATTTTGTGTCACTAGCTCAATATATTTTGAGGAGGCAATGCACTTTTATTAACACTTAAAAACTTGCAAATATACGTGGTAGATCTAGTATAGTTAAACGTCAATATCTACCACATATTGTCTACCATATACTTAGCCTCATATACTATTTGGACAAACATGGTTTTATCAATTTTGATTACTAACTAAGATATTGAAATAAATATTATAAACAAAGCACGAGTTTATTTTTTATTTTCTTCGTCTTGTTTGAGGACAAATAAGATTTTAAGTTTGAGGGATTTGATAAACTCGTTATTTTTTTTTGGGCATTGAGTTGACTAGTTTATTGACTAGTTTAGTAACTTGAAGTTCATATTTGTGTTAATTGTGATTTGTGCATCAATTGGTTATATGATGAGTTTGTTGAGTAAATGATGAAAAATAAGTGAAAATGGATAAAAATTAGTGTTAACTAGATCTACCCAAGGTTTACCGAACTGGCGGTTAAAAACTGAAATCGTAACCAGCGGTTACGGTTCCGAACCGAAACCGTGAGAATTTACTCAAACCGAAACCGCCTATTTTTAAACCGTGGTTCAGTTCAGGTTCAAAAATTTTCGAACCGAGCGGTTTTAAACCGGAACCGCGAAAAACCGCCGGAAAACCGTGAAACCAACCCGGAACCGCAAAAACCGAAGGTTCGGAACCGTGAAAAACCATAAAAACCCACCGTAAAACCGCCGGTTCTGAACCGAAACCGAAACCGGCAGTTTTGGATCCGGAACCGTAACCGAGAAACACCCTCGCGGTTCGGTTCCGGTTCAACAATTTACAAAACCGGAACCGCCGGTTCCGGAACCGTGGGCACCTCTAGTGTTAACCATAAAATGGAGTAGGAGACAGGAGCCCCGAGTGGCCAACTCGGCCAAGAAATCAGCCTCGAGAGACTTAGGGCACAAGATATATAACCTACGAGAATTGATATGCTGAAGGACAATTGGTGAGGGATGGTGAGCGCCTCATCCCTTAAATCTTTATTTATTTATCTTTTCTTTTACAAATTTTTCTCCTCCTCCCTAACTGCTATTTACTTTTGAGATCCAAAATTCCACTACACTCCTATCTCTCTTTATGTAAGAGCATCTCCAATGCCGGTGTCAAAATCGCGACGCCGATTTTTCGCCGACGCCGGTTCTGACGCCGAACCATTGGAACTGGCGTCGGCGAAATCGGCGTCAAAATCGGCGTGGCCATGCCGATTCGCGTGATGACGCCGATCCTCACGGCGCCATTGTAGGACCCCTATTCGGCGTCAAACCAGCGTCAGATTTAAAAAATTTTTTTTCGAAAACACTATATATACGCGCTTTGAACGTCATTTTCATTCGCACCACTTGTTTTAACGAGTACTCTCTCTACCTTACTTTCTGTTCAAGATCAATAACGAGCAATGGAGAACAACTACGAAGGTACTCCAGTGACTCCCGGGGGATGGTCTCAGACTCCCCCGCGTCCCGGGGTAGGGTCTCAGACGCCCCCGACTCCCGGGGTAGGGTCCCATACTTCCCAGGCTCCTGGGGGAGGTGGTTGGCCTCCGATGACCGGGTACTACAACATGTACCTGTGGCAGCAGATGATGCCGGGGTGGGCACCCGGCATGCAGCCCCCTATGCAGATGATGCCGGGGTGGGCACCCGGGATGCAGCCACCGACGCAGCAGATGATTCCACCGTCGCAGCAGATGATTCCCCCTGCGCAGGGGACGCACGGGGGGGACAACGCCTATCAGCCGACTTTTGATTTTACCACCGGTTCTTCGCACACATCGACCCCAACGGATGCACAGTATACGGAGACCTTCTCCTTAGCGGACTTGGGTTTTGATATTAACGAGGTTCCGGAAACTCTCATTCAAAGCCAGGGAGTAGGGCGGGGTAAGAAGAAGGGCAAGGCCAAGAAGGTCGGCGAGTCATCGCAGCCGAGGCCGAAATCCGGGGCCGGAGGAAGTGGACGGACGCGGAGAACGTTGCGGTTGCCAAGGCGTGGGTGAGTGTCTGCGACGATCCTCTCGTTTCGAACAACCAGAGGATCGTCAACTTGTGGGCTAAGATAGCCGCAGCCTACAGGGCATTTTGCCCTGAAGGGAGACCGTGCACCGGGGAGGAGGTCCGGAAGTGCAGGGACCGAATCAGGTCTGGCGTCTCTCAATTTTTGGGTTTGTACGCCAACGCCCTCCGCATGCAGACCAGTGGCCAAACAGAGGAAGACTGCAGGAGGATTGCGGAGAGAGCCTACCCCGATCCGCAGAAGAAGTACTATGAGTTCACCTACTGGAACTGCTACGTTGTGCTCAACGAGTCAGAGAAATTCCGGGCAGGCGTCGACGCTGGCTGGCCGAAGAGGCAGAAACTGAACTATACCGGAGATTATAGCGGCATCAGCGGTGGTTCGACAGACCTCCCCGAGACGGCCCAGGAGGTCCCGACTCCTCGTTCGTTCGGTCGCCGACCTCGCTCGGTTGGCCAAAGGCGGGCGCAACAGGTTGCGAGGGGGGCATCCCGAGTTCCCAGGGGTCCATTCGACATCCCCCCTCGGCAGGTCTACCGAGGAGCTCAAATTCTTCGCGCGCCAACAAACGCGCGCTCAAATGGTGAAGACCTTAGCCGACTTCCTAGCGGCGGTGGACCCCGAGGTGAAGGATTTTCTTCGTGTATTGCTCCAGAGCCAGCGTGAAGAATTGGAGGCGATGAGGAGGGACACCGGCGGGAATAGCCGCGGCGTAGGTGGCGACGGAAGCGGCGGCGACGACGGTGAAGAAGCGCTGGGCGACGACGGAGACGAGGACGGCGGCGAGGAGTGATTTTGTTTTACTTTTTTAAATTAATGTACTTTTTATTTTTGTACTTTTTTTTAAATTATTGTACTTTTTTTAAAAATTAATGTACTTTTTAAGTTTTAATATTATTATTCGAATTTTCCATATTTGTCTCGTAAATTAAATTCCGTATGTTGATACGAGTGTAAATTAAATTATATAATTGTTATTAGTGATGTGGATAAGTAGTGTGAAGGCTATGTGAGGGCTATTTGATGTCCAGTTGATGTGGCAAGCTGATGTGGCAGGAGAATTGTAGTGCTGATGATGTGGCAGTGTGAAAGCTATGTGAGGGCTATTTGACGTCCAGTCTTACTGGAGATGCTCTAATAATTAAATTTTTTATCTGTATCATTTCTCTTCATGCCAATTCTTTAACTTTTTTTTATCACATACGCAGAGAATGATAGAAAAAAAAGGAGGATATGAAAAAAGTTAGCTTGAATTCAATTTTGCTAATGCGCAAATTCTCCATAAACATTCTCTTTTTATTTGCAAATTCTCCATAAACATCTCATACAAAACTCATTTGTGTAGTTTTGGGAATTTGTTGAATAAAATCTATTGTGATGCAATTGGGTTGGATTTGGAACTGCAATGGAGGGTGATGAATTGAACAGCCTATACTTGTATAGAAGTTGATCACTCTGTATATGAAAATGATGACAAACAATTATTGAATATTGATAATGACTTTGGCAATTGAATTGGTTGTATATTTATTGATCTTTTCAAATTTAGAAAGGTGCGACTTGATACCGTGAGGTATTATATTGAAAATTCTTGCAACTCAACAGTTTGTAAAAATGCTCAAGTGCTTTTATGTTATTCTTGCTCTCAAGCATAAATTTTTTTGTGATGTATAATTATACTGTGGTTACTAACTAATTCATGAGATGGGTGTGGAAGATGAGAAAAAACGATGAAGGTTGTTAATTTTTTTAGGAAAAAGGACAGGGAAATATGGTAGGCATATAAATAATAAAGATATGGTGAATCTTCATGTTTAGAAAGGGAGAGAAAATTTTGTATAAGGAAAATAATAATGAAAAGATTGATGACCAGGATGGAGCGTTCATTGTGCTCACCAATTGTCCTTCACCATATCAATTCTCTATAACCTGTTGGACGATTTTCACATATTCATTCATCATTCCCACATCTTAAGAAGAGAGAAAACAACTTTGAAAGCAAGGATTCATTTGAAGGTTTGAAGATGGAGCTTCCAAGCAAGATTCCTTCATTCAAGGGTGTAGTTAGTCTAGCTTTTATGATGTTTTACCCTTTTGTTATTCGACTTTTGTGATGAACAACTTGTGGGTAAATTTTCAGTAGAATTCTATGGGAGATACATTGATTTTTGTGTTTAATTGATTTTCTTTTTTCTATGTCTGGACTCATGTAGTTATTTTAATTTCTCTTGTGCTTATATTTGTTTGATTGGTCATCTTATGAATGCATGTGGATTTTACTACAATAATCAAGAGATGTGTAGTATAATTTGAAAGAGGAGAAATTGACATCTTAACAAATAATAATCGAGAGAGTTGAACTTTTGAATGATGTAATTTATTTTATGAACTTTTTGGAGCTGTTAACTTAGTTCTAGAAGGAGACTTCGATTTTGGGTAGCAATCTACGAATTGTGTGCTTCGTGAGAAGATATGATTTTACATCTGTGATAGCTTAATAACTCTTGAGACCCTTTGTTAGCATAGTTTGAAAATTGATTGAACCTAGGATAGTTGTTATCTACCCGTGAGATTTTGTTCCCCATATTCTTGATTTCCATCATTTATTTGCTTTTATTTGTTTAAAGTTTCTCTTGTTTGCTCTTAAGTTATGTTTTACTTTTATTAGAATTAGAAACACAAAAGTCCTTTTTGATTCGTTTTGATTCGTCTAGATAGTAGTTGATATTGGTAAGTGGTACTTGCATTGATACATATTAATTCGAAATTTGGTTGTCTTATGGAATAACTCGAAATGAATTTGTCAATTCGATTATTTATTTTGTATGATGCTTATGCGAGCTCAGATATGGTTGTGGGTAATCCGTAGGCTAGGCTATACCTGCTTTATATAATTTCTTTATATAGTTTTCAATAATACGTGTAACATCATGTTTGATACCGTGTGCACCATTATATTCAACAATGAGTATACGTTATGGCTACACCAAGTATACACCATATAATTCACTCTATCTTACTTGCTAGATTAAATTATTTTGACAACTTCTAAGGAATGGTATTCCAAACTCTTAGTTACTCTCTTCGTCCCACAATAAGAGTCACATTTGGTGTGGTTACGAGTTTTAAAAGATAATATAAAAAATACTAGGTTGGAAAAATTAGTGTAATATGTTCACTTTTTTATGTTGATTTTATAATAGATAATGAGTGAAGTGACTAGTGAGTTAGTGGAACGTGAGATCTACTTTGTAACACTTTTTACTAGTGACTAGTGAATTAGTGGAACGTGAGATCTGCTTAGTGTAATATGTAGTCCACTTTTTTACGAGTTTTTTGTCTCTTTTAATCATTTTGGAAAGGAGGTCGAGTTCGTGAGCCAAATTTTTGGTTAGTTTCCTACGCTCAGTATAAGGAGTATTGGACGGTACTGTCAATCAAGGGGAGTTCAAATTTCGTATAGCAAATGGAATAACAGCGAGGAATTTCTTTATTTATTATTTTGGGCCTATATTTTTTTTCTTGAAAGCCAAATTCCACTTATCTTTTATCTTCTTTCATCATAAGCAATTCATGTGATTCATCTCCATCTCTACTCTACCGTTTTCGACGTCACTCCACTCCAACTATCTGAAATAAAACCACATATTGATTTCTCATTATGTGCAATTAAACCACAAATTAATTGCATAATGATTTCACATTAATTTCCAATTAAACCAAATTATATTCCACTGCAAATTTATTTCAATGATTAAATCCAGAATTTAATCACATATTGATTCCAATAACCCTTCCAACGGTTCCTTCTTGATGCATGACAATTAAGCAGATCAATTTGAGAATTTAATCCCCGTTACTTGCATTTTGAATGCACACCATTTAAGAAGCACCAATTTCATTAACTCTCCCACTTGCTCCTACATGATATATATACATCCTACATCTACCACTAACCGGAAACACCTCTGATACATATTTCTCTCCAGACATGGATGGTTGCTAGCATTTGGCATAAGTGTTGGAAAGAAATCAAGGGAGAATCAAATCACGAGCAAATATTCACGAAGATATGAAAGTGATTGTGATTACCGTGTAATAAGGTAATTAGAATTAGGGTAAATCTTACCTTATTTTGTATAGCCTCTCTACTATATAGAAGGATGTAAATCGTGGGTCAATACAAGTTGAACAAAAACATATATTTCAACATGGCATCAGAGCAAAGGCTCAGAAATAAACTCATCACAACCTAGAATATACCTTCCTCGACCAAAGGCAGATGGCCGACGACGAAGACAACGACCCCAAACCCAAACTCTCAGACGATACCAAACTGAGAGTTAGCAAAAACGTCACAGTTGCTGTGAAACTCAACAGAACCAACTATTCGATATGGGCGCGACTGATGAAGATCCAAATCGGGAGTAGGAGGGTACTCCGACACATCAACGGCAACCCGCCACCACCCGAACCAGGGGCGGCTAGTTACACGGAGTGGGAGGAGACAGACTTGATTGTCTTCTCGTGGATCTTGGACAACAGCGAGACAGACATCGTCATCGATTTTGCACACCATCAAACGTCCGAAGCACTATGGAAGAGCCTGGCCGTGACATTCGAGAGTACATCCGACCCTTTCTTGCTCTTCGATCTGGAAGAAACAGCAGAGAATGTCAAGCAAGGTGAACAAAGCCTTGAAACCTATTGGCGTCACTTACATGGAACTTGGATCGATGTAGATAGGTGCCAAGAACAGCCGGTCACTTGTTGTGACAAAGGAATAGGACAATTCCGGAAGTATGTTGAAACACGGCGATTATTCAAATTCTTAACCGGCCTGAACCCAAGGTATGACCAGATGAAGCGTGAAGTACTCAAAGATAAACTGTGGCCCTCAGCCGAGGTCGCGTACGGATGGATTAAGAGGGAGACCGCCCGACTCAGAATCATGCCGGCAACCACCATCGAACCCACCATCGCAACCAACGACACATCATCATCATCGGGTGGGATTGGGCTCGAATTTGCAGCCCGCAACCAGCAGCGGAGTGGACAGCAGC
>NW_024599162.1:0-14960 GCF_004379255.2 Salvia splendens | reverse complement strand
TACTTTTATTTGCAATAACAATAACTTTATTCGGAAACATTAACTTTTATTTACAAGAACAATAAATTTTATTCACAAGAATAATAACTCTTACTTATTGGGAGCAATAATTTTATTTACTAGAGCGGTGGCAGGAGCGGTCATGATGTGTAAGAACATCCACAACCGTGCTCTTGCCAGCGAGCACGGTTGTGGGCCCGGCACCACTATTCCTGCCTGCTCTCTGACAACAGCACAAACACCCACAGTTGTGCTCTTCCGCAAGGACGAGCACAATTCATTTAAAATTCAATTAAACAAAAACATTTCCATAATATTAAAATTCATTAAAAACGACAATAAATATTACAAATTACAAATAAAATAAAAAAGACATAATTAAAATCCTAAAAATTAAAAATTACATAATTAAAATACTAAAAATTAAAAATTACATAATTAAACTCCTAAAATTAAAAATTACATAATTAAACTCCTATAATTAAAAATTAAAAATACCGTGGAAGACTACTGATCCGGTGGCACTAACCCCAATTATTTTTGAGACCCAATATCATGGCCTAGTGCGTTTGAAGTTGTGTGGGGGTCATAGTTGACCTATCGGCCATATTGAGTTGGCCTAAGAGCATCCACAGCGAGTTGTTCGGGGGTGGAGGTGGCGCATAGGGAGCGGGTTCGAGAGCGGTTCGGCGCGACGGCGGTTGGCCGCCGCCTTCTTCCTTCCTTGCGGTCGGCGTTGGGAACCGCTCGTCCAGCGTCGGGGCTACCCAAGTTAGCTCCGGCGAGTTGGCTAGCCACTTCTTCAGAGCCGGCGTCGAATAGGGATACCGACCTTGACCGTTTGGAGGAGCCGCTAGAGGAGGATGTTACGCCTCTCATATACTTCGGGTGCGTCCGCGTATCCTGCCAAACTTTGAGGTACTTGAACGACTTGCAGTGCATGGATTGGTAGGTGCTCAGCGCGGCAGTGATGATGTCGACCTCGCTCCGGCCGCTCCCGACATTCCGCTGTTCCTGGAGTAAATAGCCATTGAACTTGCCAATTTCATCGTTGGCTCGGCCGATGGCGTTGCGCACTATACTCTCGTTGGGTGTGAAAGTGGGGGTATTAATAGATGAAAGTGTGTATTTTTAGGGGGAAAAAATAAAAAAATTAAAAAGTGGTAAAAACGGTAATAAACGGATATATTTATTTTAGAAGTAAATTTTTTTAAAATTTTTAATCAGTTTTTTAATAAAAAATCGATTTTTAATAATAAAAAAAAATCAAAGGCAACGGCTATGTCGTTGCCCAATCGCCGTTCGCCACGTGTCCTGCTCGCTGGCACGGCGGCGAGCCTCGTCCTTGCCAGCGGCGCGGACGGACGCAGGGCCCGGCACCACCGTTGTGCATGCTCTAATAGCCATAGCGAATTACCCGAGATTTTTGAAATAAAGTTGGAAATTTAGAAAGCAATTTCATCTCTTTGATTAAATAGTGTACGATGAGTACGATTCTTAGACTTATAAGAAACATGATACAATTCATGAGGAATACTAAAACTAGAATTTTAAAGAGGAAAGACGAGAGAGTTTTCGTTTATTTCTTGAGTAAACAAAACACACACTAACTAGCTATTACATGTTGGAGAAGAAATTACAATAGAACTACTCTGTTACATTATGGAGGAAAGAAAAACTAGCTCTGGGCCCCTCCTTAGCACGGGTTCGGCCAGATTCTTCGACGGCCCGTTGGGCTGAACGGGCGAGGTGGTCGCAAGATGAGGAGACCAGCCTCTTGTCCCTGCCAAATACGAACCGTTAGACTAAAAATGCTTAGGGAAAAGAGAGTTAACAGCTTGTACCAAGGAGGGAAAGGAAAAACATTACCTTTCACAAAGGAAAATGAAGAGCTTGGCTAAAAGAAGAACAAGGCTCGTACCTCCACCTCACAGCTGCCATTGCCGAGAATATTGCTTAGAAACCCCTGCCATTCAGTTGTGCACCTGCCACAGAAGACAAATCCTATAAATGAACAAAGTATCAAACATTTACAAGTGTTAAATGCAGTTAAAGGGGCTGCAGAGTGCAGCGGCCAAAACAGAATTCCCACGAATACACAGCCTGCAAAGCTGCAGGAAGGCCAGCCAGGCTTGCACAACCTAAGGGTCCCGTTCGACTGCATACATATGCAGCCTTACAAGCTTTCAGTTACAGCCTTACAAGGTTTCAGTTACACATATAGAGTATAGCCTCAGCCTCACCCTCCTTCATCACCACAAACTATTCAAATCGGTGAGCTAAGGACTGAGAGAGGGGCTGAGTTAGAGACAGGAAAACAGAGCAACGCAGGAGGGTAATCTCCACCCCCCCCTTCTTCCTTGTCTCCAACTCAATCATGAATCATGTTAACATGTAGAAACATAGCATGATAGGAAATCACAGTATGTTAGACTAAGAGAGAGCACCGTTACCCCTCACCAATAAATACTCAAAAGAGGCACATCATGTTAGGAATCAAAAGACTCATAAGCTGCTCTTAGTTCAAAATCATAAACAAGCAACTTAAACTCGTTCCAGTAGGTAGAATTTCACAAGATCAAAGCTTGATCAACAACCATAGTCAATACTCTTAAATCATACTTTGCTGCCGGAATTTCAAACCGATTAAGTGAAGTAATAGAAGAAGGAGAACTTAGCTTAGACCGTGAGGTTGTCCGTTACAATTGAGGGAGCAGACCGACTGTTCCCGGCGGCGACTTCGTCAGGTGAAGGGACTCGACGGAGGCGTGAGCAGCAACGTAGAGCGCTGTCGCTGCCCAACCAGAAGCGGAACGGCGTGAGCAGCGCCTGAAGCGTTTTCGCCACAGCGAGATAAAGGCAGCAGCAGCTCGCTAACTTCGAGCCAACCGACGAGAGGACCAGAGTCGACGGCGCCGGGTCACCGTGGAGTTGCCGAAGGAGGCGGCCGGCGGCAACGCCGCGAACCGGGACGCGATGGAAAGAGAGCTATTAATGATACATCATGTAAGCAGCCACACGTCCATGCAGCCGTCCATGCACCTCACCACACCTATGCTACAGCTCTTAGCTGTAGCAGTTATTCTGTTAGATTTTGTTAGTTGTTAGTTGGTGCCAGCTGTTGTTAGTTAGCTTAGTTAATCATGCACCGAGTATATAAGGTGTATTGTATGCTTTGTTATTCATTGAATAAACTCTCAACTTTTCTCTCAACATCAATCTTCATCTTCTTCGTTTTCTGTTGTTTCATGATGCTGACATTCATCAGTTTATCATGGTATCAGTGAAAAATTGCTTCCGCTTCTCTGTTCTACATCAGTTCTCCTTCCTAATCCTTTCTTCTTCCGTATTTTGAGTTCCTTTTTCTCCAGATCTTACCTCCAGTCCTTCAATGGCCAATCGAAATCGTGTACCTCAAATACCAACCGAAGATACATCTAGTCCATATTTCCTTCATCCGAGCGACAATCCTGGCTTTAATCTGGTTCCACAACAGCTTAACGGATCCAATTATGCAGCTTGGAGCAGAGCTTTTAGCACTGCTCTCCTTGCCAAGAACAAACTCGTCTTCGTCGATGGATCTATCCTCAGGCCAGCTCGAGATGATCTCCTTTATCATCCATGGATCCGGTGCAACAGTATGGTTATCTCATGGCTACGCAATTCCCTCTCTCCACAAATCTGCTCCAGCATAATGTACCTTGATGATGCCTATGCGATTTGGTTTGATTTAAAGGAGCGTTTCTCTATTGCTGACTCTGCTAGAATCTATCAACTTCGTCAACAACTCATGACACTCTCTCAAGGATCATCGGATGTATCTACTTACTTCACCAATCTTCGCATACTATGGGATGAATATAAGAACACTCAACCTACATCTTGGTGTTCCTGCAACAGATGCACTTGTGAAAGTACATCAAAATGGAGCCAACATCAAGAGAATGAATGCACTATGCAATTTCTCATCGGCTTGAATGCCTCCTTTTCTCAACTGAGATCTCATCTTCTATCCATGATTCCTCTACCTTCTCTATCTAAGGATTTTTCATTGGTTATTCAGGAAGAGAGACAGAGATCAATTGATGGAAATAACACATCAGCTTTTGTTCCTGCTCGAGCTCCAGTTACAAGTGAACTACCTTTTGCAAATGCAGCATCATCGATTGGCAGAGGCTATAACAAATTCCTATGTACTCATTGTGGAAGAAACAATCATCCGGTTGAAAAGTGCTTCGTCTTACATGGTTTTCCACCTGGTTTTGGCAGAGGCAGAGGAAAGTATCCACCAGCTTCTGGCTTTACAAAACCTACACAGATTTCTGGTTTTGCTGGAAATAATAACACTCATCAGCCACGATTTGCTAATTTTGTTGAAGACACGGCTGATCTACCAACTTTGGATCAATATCAACAGCTCATTAGCCTCTTGCAAAGCCATAAACTCCAGAACTCCTCTCCTCCAGCTACAAATCCAGCTTCTGATCTCTCTGCTCAGTCATCAACTCATTCCTCGACAAATTTCTCTGGTACAGTTTTCTATTCTCCTTCTATTAATTCTATCTCCTCATCTTGTTCCCGCTCATCTACATGGATTCTAGATACAGGAGCCACTCATCATGTGTGCTATGATCAATCATTATTCAACTCTACCTCACCTATAGCCAATGCATCTGTCAATCTTCCCAATGGCAACACAGCACATGTCACTCATCTAGGTATTGTGAAGCTTACTCCTCTCATCACACTCTCTCCAGTCCTTCTTGTTCCCTCATTCTCTATCAACCTCATCTCTGTTAGTGCTCTTACTCATAATTCTGCCTGCATTGTCACATTCACTCACACTAACTTCCAAATTCAGGAAGCTACACAGGGGACAGTGATTGGGAAGGGTAATCGAGTTGGTAACCTATACATTTTTGAGTTTTCAGATCCATCATGTTGTACTACAGATTCTTCTCTTTCTGATTCAAGAGATAGTACTTCATTTTCTGCTATTCATGCATCTGTAAATTCGATTGTAAGCCTTGATACTTGGCACAAACGGTTGGGACATCCCTCACTGAATAAAATGAAGCTATTGTCCAATATCTTGTCTCCATCCAACTCTCAACTCACTACATGTCAGATTTGTCCAATTGCAAAACAAAAGAAACCTCCCTTCCCCATTTCCAAACACACTTCATCTGCTATCTTTGACATGATCCATTGTGATGTATGGGGACCTTTTTCCACCCCCACACATGATGGTTTCAAGTATTTTCTGACCATTGTTGATGATTATTCATGTTTTGTTTGGACATTTCTTCTTATCCAGAAATCTGAGGTTCAACCTGTCCTCACTCAATTCTTTTCCACTGTCAATACTCAATTTTCTATAAAGATCAAAGTCTTGAGAAGTGACAATGCACCAGAATTTAACCTCCACTCTCTCCTCTCAGCCTATGGAACCATAGCTCAACACTCTTGTGTTGAAACTCCTCAACAAAATGCTAGAGTTGAGAGGAAACACCAACATCTCCTCAATGTAGCTCGTAGCCTCTTATTTCAATCTCACCTATCCATTACTTTCTGGGGAGAATGCATCCTTACAGCCTCATTTCTTATCAACAGAACCCCCTCATCTGTTTTAACAGATCATATAACTCCTTTCCAGGCTCTTTTCACAAAGCCTCCTTCATATACTCATCTCAAGGTGTTCGGATGTCTTTGCTTTGCATCCACATTGGACAAGAGTAAACATAAGTTCTCTCCCAGAGCCATAAGATGCATTTTTCTTGGATATCCCTCTGGATATAAAGGATATAAGGTCATGAATTTGGAGACTCATGAGATTTTCATTAGTAGAAATGTCTCATTTCATGAATCTGATTTTCCTTACTCATCTCAACCTCAGTCTGATTTTCCATCAGACATCTCTTCCTCTCACATCTCTCCACCAACCAACATTACCTCAGCTACTCCTACACAAAATGATCCCAACACTTCCAAATCCAATCATTCAAAATCTGGAAGAACCATAAAACCACCCTCTCACCTCTCTGATTATCTTTGTAACTTTGTTACTTCATCATCAAAATACCCCATCTCAGCATATTTCTCTTTATCCAAATATCTCAACCTTACCTCAATTTTATCAGCCTCCTATCTGTCCTCACTGAACCTACTTCCTATAAAAAAGCCTCCCAATGCCCAGAGTGGGTTATGGCAATGCAAGATGAGCTACAAGCCTTGATTAGAACCAATACTTGGTTAATCACTTATCTGCCCCTAGGCAAAATCCCAATTTCTTGCAAATGGGTGTATAAGATCAAGTTTAAAGCTGATGCCTCTGTTGAAAGATACAAAGCACGCTTAGTTGCAAAAGGATTCACTCAACAAGCTGGTATTGATTATCATGATACTTTCTCCGTTGCTAAATTAACTACTGTCAAGTTGATGTTGTCCATTGCAGCAATAAAAGGTTGGAAGTTGGCTCACCTTGACATTAATAATGCATTTTTGTATGGGGATTTGGATGAGGAAATCTACATGACTCTACCTCCTGGTTTGGTTGTTCAAGATCCTCCACCAGGCACTGGTCAGCTTGTCTGCAGGCTTAAGAAATCCCTATATGGCCTTAAACAAGCATCTAGGCAATGGTACCTCAAGTTCTCTCAGGTATTAGGTGGTTTTGGTCTGATTCAGTCAGCTTCGGATCATTCTTTCTTCTTCAAGCATTGCTCGGATGGGAATTTCTTTGGAGTAGTCATTTATGTTGATGATATCTTGGTGGCTAGCAGTGAAGACTCCATGATTTCTGACTTTAAATCATTCCTCGCAAATCATTTCAAATTCAAGGACCTTGGCAAACCAAAGTACTTCCTTGGTATTGAGATTGCAAGAAATGAAACTGGTATTTTTATATCTCAACACAAGTATGCTCTTGATCTTGTGACAGATGTTGGCCTGCTTGGTTGTAAACCAGCCTCTACACCCATGGACTCCACCATGCAGCTCCAAATGGATGCAGGGGACCCTCTGCCTGATCCAACAATATATAGAAGACTTATTGGCCGCCTTGTGTATCTATGCATCACAATGCCTGACATCACTTTTGCTATAAATAAGCTCAGCCAATTTCTATCTAAACCATGTTCTGATCATCTTCTTGCAGCAGAAAGGGTTCTCAAATATTTGAAGGGTACCATAGGTCATGGTTTATTCTACTACTCTAAGGCAGATCCTTCCTTAAGCATCTTCTCTGATGATGATTGGGCAGGATGCCCGGACACCAGAAGATCCATATCTGGCTTCTGTCTATTTTTGGGAACTTCATTAATTTCATGGAGGTCCAAGAAGCAGCATACAGTGTCTAGATCCTCAGCCGAGGCTGAGTATAGATCAATGGCTCTTGCCTCATGTGAAGTTGTGTGGATAATCGCCTTACTCAAAGACTTTGCTTTGGATATAAAGAAACCGGTTCCACTTTATTGTGATAGCCAAGCGGCTGTCCATATCAGCACCAATCCTGTGTTCCACGAACGTACGAAGCATATAGAAATTGATTGCCATACGGTTCGAGACAAGATTATTGAAGGAGTGCTCAAAACAGTCCATGTACACAACAATCTTCAACTCGCCGACATTTTCTCCAAACCGCTAGCCACCACTCCCTTCAACAGTTTGTTATCCAAGATGGACTTCAAGAGCTTATATAGTCCATCTTGAGGGGCCTATTAATGATACATCATGTAAGCAGCCACACGTCCATGCAGCCGTCCATGCACCTCACCACACCTATGCTAAAGCTCTTAGCTGTAGCAGTTATTCTGTTAGATTTTGTTAGTTGTTAGTTGGTGCCAGCTGTTGTTAGTTAGCTTAGTTAATCATGCACCGAGTATATAAGGTGTATTGTATGCTTTGTTATTCATTGAATAAACTCTCAACTTTTCTCTCAACATCAATCTTCATCTTCTTCGTTTTCTGTTGTTTCATGATGCTGACATTCATCAGTTTATCAAGAGCGAAAATAGGCGGATGTCGCTGCCTTTTCCCACTGATCATGAACCATTTCCAATTAGGGATTTGGTCTCAACGAGCAAGGGAGTGGAGAAAAGCTGAGAAGAGGAAGGAGAAATCCACCACGGATGATGAACCGCCGGTCGGGAGAGGAAGGGTTGTCGGCTGTGGAGAAGAGGGAGATTAGGGATTTGAGAAAATGGAATTTGGGAAAGAGAGGGGAAGAGCCGATGAGAGAGAGGATATATTTTTATTTTGGGCCTCCCTCATCAAATTCAGTTTGGGCCAATTGTGTTTTAAAAGTGATTTGGGCCATTCCTTTTGTTAAAATTGAATTAGGCCTCCTTTTAAAATGGAAACGGCCACTACAAGTAGATTCCTCTTGGGCCACTGCCCTAAATAAATTTGAGACAAGGAAATTTAAATCCCTAAGCTACGGAAGAAAAGGAAATGTTAGTCGTGTTGAGCTAGTGACCAATAAGTAATTAAGCGGACTTTTTAGCCCAAGTAAGTATTCAAAAATACTTAAGGAAGATAATCCAGAAATTTTTGTACACGAGCAGTTCGGCAAGATTCCGAATAAATTAAATCGCTGATTTAATTAAGGATTTAAGAGTTCTAAATTTAGAAAGAAGGAAGTAAAATAATAAGCACACGCTTAGGCATGCATACATGCAAGATAAATAGATACTTAAAGCCTAATTTAAGCATATTATTTGTTATAAAGGAACGTCGTCGCACGAGGAGTAATCTCAAGTCAGGAAGCGCCCGTTTGAAAGAGCTAAGCAAACAAGGTGGGCTTTTCTTTCAAAGATGTGATTTATGTGAAAATATGAATATTTTGAATGAGTTGTCATGCCCAGTTTTTGTTTTGTGATTGCCTATCTGTTGGCTATGCCAAATCAGTTAAATCGAATTCGGGTCCCAGCAGAGCTGCAAACCCTACTCGGACTAGTGCACACATATGGGACCGTGTGCTAGCGCTAGCGTTGGCCGGTCCAGTGACCGTCGTGGAATGTGGCCACATTCCCGGTTCACACAAATCAAATATGGTATTTCATGAGAAGTTATACTGCAATCTACCTTCAGAAAGAAATAAGAGTTTTAGTGACCGGGAATTATTTCCAGAAAAACCCCGTGTTCACTCAAGTTTGGCTGACAACTAAAAGAGAAATATTTTCGGCATGAGCCCACTGAATATATCAAGTACTCAGCCATGCATATTGTTTTCTTAATGTGCAGGTTGATCGGTGTCGAAGCAGAGGAGGTGTTGGGAAAGAAAATGAAATAATAAGTAAGATAGCTGATGTAGTATGTCTTCACACGTATTACATCGTCTTGGTACTCATCCGCTGCAAGATCTAGAATTTGCTTTAGAAAAGACTATGCACCCAGTAATTACTCTGATTAGATATGGTTGTACCCCTTATCACATTCAGACAAATGTTTCCGTTGAATTAAGTATTATCCATGATGAGTTTGAGACTATTTAGTAAGTTTAGTCGCGAAATAGCTACGTTTTCTTTGACTATGGAGTTGTGGTCGTGACATGATGGGGTTCTGGGACCAGCACCGGCCAAGCCCTCGCTGGAGCGGTGGCTTGGATCACGCTAGGTCTGTAACAGCCTGAAATTTATGAAAATTTAAAATTATTTAAAATGGGCTAGAAGTCGATAATTAAATTAGAAGTCTCAATTAGTGAAGTTTTGTGTGCCAGATTAGTAGGAAAATAAATAGATTAGAAATGTATTTATATTAATATTAGAATACAAAATCTAGGTTAAGGGTTTTGAATTTTATAAATGTGATTTGAAAAATGATATAAGAAATGAATAAAAAAAAGAAAAAGAAAAGAGAGAAAGAAATTAGAAAATGAAAAAGGGATGAAATATCTTTATCACCCCTCTAGAACTTACGGGAATTATCATTCTTCCCATTCCTTCTACACTTCCATTTACACACATACATACACTGCCATGGAGATACACACACAGAGCGATGTTGTCATCTCCTTCCGGCGACCGGCGCAGCGCACTCATCTTCGTCCCTCCCTCTCTTTTGCTGCTCAACACACACACTCCGGTTTCCTTCCTTCTCTGGGTCGCTGCTGCCCGGCGGATTCCGGCGTGTCACCGCCATTTTTCTGACAGCTCTAGGCTAGACTTATCTCTCCTGTGCGTAAGCAAGTCTCTTACACCTCTTACTTGTATATCTTCTTCTTGAATTTAAAGCTAGGGTTCATAATTAAGATTTCCCCCCAATTTGAATTTTGACCAAATCTGGCGAAACTCTAAGCTTTTTATAGCTAATTTCTGCCTAGAAATAGTTAGAGAGATGAAAATGGAAGTTTATCTTGATGGGTGAATGTAGGGAAAGCTTAGGATTATTCTTTTTAGTTTGTGAAATTTGTTATGCTACTTGGATTGATTTTAGAATTTATCTCATAAGTATGATTTACACCAAATGAAGGGAAATGAGTATTCTTGGCATGATGAAGTTTGGGACAGCCTATAGCTAAGTGTGAAACTTGATGATGTTGGTATACTTTTGGTTAAAGATGTTCACGATAAGTGAGATATAATATTAACTGTAAGCTTAAGTCAGAGTTGGTGAAATATGGTGAATCTTTATAGTATCTTATTTAAATTGGTCTTAGAACTCAAGTTTCTAATGCTTTAGCTATAATTGGTCTCAAGATGTAGGTTTGGGATTTTGAGCATGTATAATATTTTTGATAAGCTAAGTATATAAGTGGTTAAAAGAAACTAAGAGGAGAATATGATTCATGTTTGAAGTATTCTATAATGATGTTGATATATGAAATATATATATATATATATATACATATATATATATATACATGTGAAAATGTAAGGTAACACGGACAAGGAGGAGCAGGAATCTAGGATTTCAATGTCAAGACTCTTTGAGCTCGAGGTAGTATATTCTTTATTAGATCTTAATTTCTGAATTAAATCTACGTAATTGCATACTCCATATAATAGTGTGTGTTAATTAGGGATGCAATATATGATCTGAATATGTTGCCTATGGCGTACAATATGTTAGTTCTGGATATGTGAATGTGTGATGGTATTGAGAGAGTTGGAATTTAATCTGTTTATTTGATATGATATGGTGTGAAAAGAAGTTGCTGAACTGTTATGTTAAAGATTATTGGAATTAAGAATTTTCATGAAAATGAGTGTACTTGCCTGTGTTTATGCCTCGTGCTTGAGTGTATTCTGTGGGTACAATTGGCATGCCATAGGACAGCAGCGCAGCATTATCTGCGATCACTTGTCTTCTGGATAACCAAAGCGAGGATCGTCTCTGTCTCTGATCTCTGTCTCTGATTTATCTGGTATCCAATGTTTGTAAGTCGTCCGATATATCGCGATATATCGCGATATATCGCCTGTATCGGTAGGCCAAGGGTCGATACACACCCAGATGCGACTTAGGCGACTAACATTCGAGTCGTCCGATATATCGCGCGACTCGACCGATTAGTCGCCTGATCGAGTCGAGGACGACTTAATGGGCTTCACTCCAGATTGGGCCAGGCGGACAGGTAGGTGTCTATTGAGCCCATTAGGGTTTCTTTATACATCCCCCACACCCCCTCCCCACGTCCTCCTCCTCCAGAACTGCAGCCGCCGCCGACGCTCCCTCCACCTCCAGAAACTGAAGAACGCCGCCGCCTCTCCTGGACACGCCTCCGGCCTGCCTCATCCGCCGCCTCTCCTCATTCAGGATGAACTCTAGTTCCGGTAATGCTCCAGTTCCTCTTCCTCTCTTATGTCTCTCCTCTCTCGTCTATTATTTGAGTTCCTCAAGCGCTGCATCTGGTCTCTATTGTTATTTTTTAGGGCAACTTCAATTCTTGACTGTTCTGTGTTCTATTATGATTTGTTAGCAGTGTTGCATATGTTCTTTTGACTCTTCATTTTCGCTGCATTTGATGTATTGTAGATGATGCTGTGCTTTGAGTTTGCTTAATTGCTTGTTAGTTGTTATCATGCAAATCGTTGAACATGACTAAATCATTGAACAATATGATGCTGTGTTTTTCCTGTTGTAATTTGAAGTATATATTGCATATTTTACATGTGTAAAAGGGCAAGTCGCCCGATATATCGATATATATCGGTCTTGAGGGACCTGGACGACTTGTCTGGTGAGTCGCCCGACTTACTATCGATATATCGACTAAGTCGACCGATATATCGACTGAGCCGATATATCGGTCCTATGGCGACGCGGTTCGATTCACCGACTTAAAAACATTGCTGGTATCTGCGATCTCTGATCTATGTGTCTCTGCTTGCACCCTAAATGGATGGTGGTGGTATGTGCGGAGTCCTCTCGAGGACAAAATCCGCGTCTGAATCTGATTCTGTTTCTGATCTGGTCCGTTGACCCTAGTATGTCACTAAGCACTTAAGGGGCTATATTTGTTCGTATATGTGAAAATATTGGTGATTTGTTATCTGTATATGTGTGGATATTTGAATAAGATTGTAATGTATTCTCTGGGTTTAATTCAATAATTGGTGTGGTTATCTGAAATCAGTCGGCTTATTTTTATTTGGTATTCTGTCTTATATATTTTATGAATGGATATGTGATTACTGATTACGCGGTAAATTCATTGAGATCAATGGCAACTATATGATTATGACTTCGGTAAGTTCCAGAAAATCAAGAGAGGACGATATAAAGGTCAGATGTATTGCTGTTATTTTTTTAAAAAAAGTAAGCATATGTATATGGATATAAGGATGCTGATTTTGGAGAGAAAAATTCATGGTAATACATTTTATAAATATATAGGTTGCATAATGTTTACTTAACCCCGAAAATTAAGCTCTAATGTGGGTATACTACTGGGCTTGTTGAAGCTCACTCCTTTCTTTCCCCCCTGCAGATTAGGTGATCGAATTAGCTCTTTTTCCTCACAGTTGCTCAAGTCAGGTCACTAGCCAACACTTTTCCATTTGGGTGATTCTTTTGAATATGCTAAACGTGGCATGTCTAGAAAGTGTAATGTTTCTTTTACTTCCAAAACTTTTGTTAGACATGTATATTTGTAAATAATTATGAGTTATCCAGGTTGTTTGATACATATATACAGATTTTTGATAATAGATTTATGGTCTAATTCTAGATATTACATACCAGGTTTTTTTTTCTTGTTTTGCTAAGTAAAGGGAAATAAGGTGTCTATATATAAAAAGAGGATTTTTTCTATTTTGTACCAAAATGTGACATCATTTATTCGATTATTAAAATACGCGGGTAAGGGGTGTTACAAGGCTCGTCCCTGTCTTGTTATATAGTGATTAATGATTCATATATTTATTCACGGTTTTTATAAATTAATTGTAACTTTATTTTATCAAGACATCATATTTAATGAGTTTTAATTGTTATGCTGAATGTAGGATATTTATGTAACATTCACACTATAAAGGTTCCAATAGCTTAAATCTAACTCAACATAAAATAAGAATGAATATGGAGTCATAATCAAAGATGATGATTAAGATTGTGTTTTTTCTCCTATTCAATGAAGCCTTATTCTTGAATTTAAGTTTGGCTGAGAACTGTTATAGTATTATGGATCTAAAATGTCAAGAGGGAACTCTCGAAGCTTTGTGTCAGGACTATCAAGCCAAAGTTGGACCCTTAGTTAGCTATACCTGTTGCAATTAAATTCATAGACTTGTAGACGGGTGTTAAAATGGTTGATGAATCAATGGATCGCTGCAAAAAGGATCGAGACGAGGTTTGGATGAGGATGGCTCATATTTACGATATTGTACTGGTGATATCTATGATTAGTCAATATTAATTTCTTTTCAATTGAATAGTGGAAATGTTAATTACATTTTAGCATTACAGTATATGCAAGTAATGTTGCTCTAATAACTAATTATAGAAAGAATATTATATATTCTATCCTAAAAATATTATTAAATACAAGAAAAATTGTCAAAAATACCAATTAAGATCAAACTAATAAAAAGACAATTCGGCTAAATAGTTTCTAATCTATGTAATAAGAGCTGAGTATAAAACTAACTATACTTAAATAATTAATATATATTAACTTTTTTGTATGACAATTCGGCTAAATAGTTTCTAATCTATGTAATAAGAGCTGAGTATAAAACTAACTAATAATAAGTTGAGTCTCCATTTATTAATATACTGTCCCCACAGTAGCGCAGCACAGTACACTTTAATTTAACTTCTAATACAAATAATCACTATTAACCAACTCTCAAGGCATGTTTGGTATGATGGAATGTGATTCCTACTTTCATTCTATTCATTTGCTCGGTACAAGGAAATTGAATGAAAATATAAAGAAAATCCAAAAAAATTGTCATTTCATTCCTACATTCGTTCAATTTCTTCATACCAAGCATGACCTCTCCCCAAGTAGTATGTGTTGTCTGGGAACGCAATGAGTGACGCGAGGATGCGTTGTATGTTCTGTTGGGTCACAACATTTGATGCGGACTATGTTCGCGTGCTCGAAGTTTTTCCTATCGTGCATGATACAAAATAAAATAGAAATTGTTATAACATGATGAATCATAACAAATATCAAGCATGACCTCTCCCCAAGTAGTATGTGTTGTCTGGGAACGCAATGAGTGACGCGAGGATGCGTTGTATGTTCTGTTGGGTCACAACATTTGATGCGGACTATGTTCGCGTGCTCGAAGTTTTTCCTATCGTGCATGATACAAAATAAAATAGAAATTGTTATAACATGATGAATCGTAACAAATATCAATTTTGAAAAATGAGGTTGAAACATGAAGCTCTAAGTCGTTGCAAATTGAACAGAGTTAAAGTTGAGGGTACGAATGAGCGAATTTATGATTATTGTATATATACTTTCGATTAAAAGTGATCGTCAAATATTATCACCTTAATTCCTT
>NW_024599161.1:0-20759 GCF_004379255.2 Salvia splendens | reverse complement strand
ACAAATTTATCACTTATGATTATGAACATAGTCAATTAGGAAATAGACATTTCAATTGGATTAATTGTTTTAACCATTGCAAACAGTTGGGCCCACATTAGCTACAGGCTACAGCTAAACTTCATTTGGGCTACCTGTGTTTTATTCTTTTATGCTTTTCCGATATTCGTATTCACATAAATCACCATCATAAACAGACAAATTCCATACATTTACCAAAGCTCGGTAGTACCATGTGTTTACCTCCGACATCATTATACAAAAAAATATGTTTAGAATAAAAACAAATGAAAAGTAGAATAAAGGATGGAAAAATGACCAACTTCTCCAGCAACATTACTCCACTGTCACTAAATATAAATGATGTTTCAACTTTCAAGAATATATAGACTAATGAGTTGATTTTGTCTATTATTTTACCCAATGTGAAGAAAATAAATTTATAACCAATAACTATCATGTGGGCCCTGCCCCATTCTTTCACCTATATAAACTGACTAACTTGTTTTGCTACCATAACAATTGAAGTAGATCCCCTAATCCCAACTGTTCTCTCCTTTTTTCTTCACCTCCTTACCAAAAACAAACACACGCTACTATTTGATATCACACATTCATTGTCTTGTCAATTTCATTTTAGTTCCCTTCAACACAAAATGGGCAGACACCTTATTTTTCTCTCATCATTCTCATTCTTTCATTCATATTTATAGGTACATATTTGATTCTTAATTTTGATATTTACTATATAGATAACTTTCTAATTGTCTAGTGTATTTGACTATAAATGCAGCTCCGATTGCATTATCGGCGACATTCACATTAGTAAATCAATGCACCTACACAGTCTGGCCGGGGATTCTCTCCGGCGCCGAACTCAGCCGCTCTCCACCACCGGATTCGCGCTCAGCTCCGGCGACTCCTTCCCCTTGTCCGTCCCGGCGTCGTGGTCGGGCCGCATTTGGGGCAGGACACTCTGTTCTCAGGATCCGGCCACCGGAAAATTCGCCTGCGCCACCGCCGACTGCGGCTCCGGCACCGTCGAGTGCTCCGGCGCCGGGGCGGTGCCGCCAGCCACGTTGGCCGAGTTCACGCTCAACGGCGTGGGCGCCTCGACTTCTACGACGTCAGCCTGGTGGACGGGTACAACCTGCCAATGCTCGTGGTCCCCAGGGCGGAGGGAACTGCTCGAGCACGGGGTGCGTGGGCGACCTCAACGAGTCGTGCCCGTCCGAGCTGAAGGTGGTTGGCGGCGCCGGCGGAGGGGAATGCGTGGCTGCAGGAGCGCGTGCGAGGCGTTCGGCGATCCCAAGTATTGCTGCTCTGGCGGGTACGCCACGCCCGAAACCTGTGGACCCACCCAGTATTCGCAGGTGTTTAAGAACGCCTGCCCCCGCGCTTATAGCTATGCTTATGACGATAAAACCAGTACTTTTACCTGTGCTTCTGCGATTATATTACCACTTTCTGCCCAACTCCTTCCCGCATGTATGATTTTTTCCGCAATTTACCCTTTATTTATGTATTTATTCAATACTATCATACCACTTGTCACAAATATAAACTTAAGTACTCAACAACTTGTCAAAGTTTATTAGTAATAAATCTACATGCATAGTTTGTTGGGAAATGCAACTATTAAGAGAGAAATTGCATTGATCCACATATAGAAAAGTGGCTTTTGAGTGTCTTTTATTTGTGCAAATGTTTGTAATACAAACATTGCCACGTGAATTAAAACTTGATACTACGTAAAGTGGCGAATGTGTTGGATGGGTAACATGTGCTATTGTTTATTATAGTACACTACTTAATAGCTAACTATATTAATTAGTTTTTTCATAAATTAACATGGATGGTTCTATTTTTTTTGTCGACCCCTACTTAGAAATTCTTCACTTTTTTAAAAGTAGTGAACAAAATGTTGGCATCTAAGTTGTGACCATGTGCAATTTCCAAACACATCCAATTTTGGGCGGTTATGAATATGTCATATGTTGTCATGTGATTTAATATAATAGGATACAATCATAATCATTGAAATGGTATTTGCATGTATACTTGTGTGAATGATCTAAGGTAGTATTAAAATCTAAATTTGAAATTGAAGTTTGACGTGTAATATTCAAATGCGAAATAGGACATGTGAAAGTGTGTCCATGCAAACTACTGGAGCTCGGCTTCTGAGCTCGGAAATGAAGCTCGGCTTTGAGTCCGGTTGTGATCGAGTGGTGGAGCCTCGGCAGCTCCGAGAAGAGATCAAGAAATAAAGCTCGGCTTTGAGCTAGCCGAGAAAGGCAGTTCGGTTGATAGCCGAGAAAGGCAGTTCGGTTGATAGCCGAGAAATGCAGTTCGGTTGCTAACCAAGAATGGCAGTTCGGTTTTAGCCGAGCAGCGGTTATAACTAACTTTGGGAAATAGAGTTAGTTGGATTTTATTTCTTGATTGCATCTTGTATAAATAGCTCGATAGAGCTCAGTAGTGAGAGAGCAGAATTACACCATATACACACACTCAGAGAGATTAAATCTCAAGATAGCAAGCAGTTGTGAGCGGTAGAGTGTGAGTGTGAGTTCGTTGTAATTGTAAAGAGTTCGTCAATAAGATTCCGGTCATCTTCTCCGTGGACGTAGGTGGATTATCACCGAACCACGTTATATCGTTTGCGTGCTTTATTTCCTCGTTCGTGCGTGTGTGAGATCGGCGGTATCACGACCCAACAAGTGGCGCCGTCTGTGGGAAACGTTGAAACGTTTTCTTGATTGGTTTTCTGGGCGAGTTGAAGTCCGGGAGCTCTGTTGTCTGAGCCGATCTTGGCGATTGCCCACCGTTTGTTCGAGAAATGTCCACGGCCAGGTTCGAGGTGGAGAAGTTCACCGGCAGAAACGATTTTGGGCTGTGGAGGCTGAAGATGAAGGCCATCTTGATGCAGCAAGGCCTATGGGATGTCTTGAAGGGAAATAGTGATCCTAAAGAGAATCCGGAGGCCGACGAGAAGGAGAAAGGGAGGCTTCAAGACATGCAATACAAGGCCTATAGCACCCTGATCTTAAACTTGACAGATAGGGTGCTTAGAGAGGTTTCCAAGGAGGAGACAGCCGCAGGGGTGTGGACAAAACTTGAGTCATTATATATGACCAAGTCCCTTGCAAATCGATTGCATTTGAAGCAGAAACTTCTTGCCTTCAAGTTCTCGGATGGAAGAAGCATTGCTGAGCAGCTTGAGGAGTTCGGAAAGTGTATTGATGATCTTGAAAACATCGATGAGGTAATCAAGGATGAGGACAAAGCCTTGATGTTGCTGAATTCCCTTCCTAAAAGTTTCGAACATTTCAAGGATGCGGTGCTACTTGGAAGAGAGTCCAAGGTTACCTATGAGGAGATTCATTCTGCCCTAAAATTGAAAGAATCACAGAGGATTGATCATCCAACTTCTTCAAGGAAAAATGATCCAGTAGCTGAAAGTTTGTATCTGAAGAAAAGTCAGAACAAGAAAGGCTTCAAGAAAAAGAAACCAAAGAAGGAGAGGGCTGAGGGAGAGAAGGAGACCAGGAGCTGCTATTATTGCAAGAAACCGGGCCATTTAAAGAAATCTTGCAATGCTTGGAGAAGGAAGCAAGGGCAAGAGATGGCTGGCAACCTGGAGACTGCTGATCTAGCTCAAGAAGTGGAGGCCAATGAGGCCTTGAATATACACTCAGGAGCAAAGATTGAAGAGTGCTGGATTATGGACTCGGGCTGCTCCTTCCATATATGCTCTCACAAATCCTGGTTTCAAGAATTGTCAGCATGGAGAGGATCAGTGATGCTGGGGAATGATTAGACGTGTAATGTCAAGGGCATTGGGGAGATCAAGCTGAGAATGAAGGGTGGGAGTGCCAAGACTCTCACAGAGGTCAGGTTTATACCACAGATCAAGAGAAACTTGATTTCTCTTGGATTGTTAGAATAAAAGGGGTACACGTTTGATTCCAGTGATGGGATTCTCAGAGTAACAAAGGGTTCCAGAATCATTATGGAGGCCCAAAGAAAGAATAGCTTGTACTATTTGCTGGGAGAGACCGTGGTTGATGCAGTGAATGTTGCTCAGTTAGAGAATCTAAATATTTGGCATGCTTGGCTGGGACATGTGGGTGAAAAGGGCATCAGGGAGCTGGCCAAACGTGGCGTGATGAAGTTAGGTGCATCAGAGAAGCTGAGTAAGTGTGAATCTTGCATTCTTGGAAAGGCAAAGAAGCTGCCATTCACTGGTGGGAAGCACACTTCAACCGCACCTTTTGTGTATGCCCACAGTGACCTTTGGGGGCCATCTCCAACTGAATCCATAGGTGGAGGTAAGTATTTCATCTCCATCATAGATGATTATTCAAGAAAAGTATGGATATATATTCTGAAAGAGAAGTCCCAAGCATTTGAGAAGTTTAGAGAATGGCATGCTAGATATGAGAATGAGAGAGGGTCAGTGCTGAAATATCTTAGGACTGATAATGGCATGGAGTTTCTGTCTGCTGAATTTGATAGTTTCTGTAAAGTGAAGGGAATAAGGAGACATAGGACAGTGCCAAGAAACCCTCAACAAAACGGGATGGCAGAGAGAATGAATAGGACATTGCTAGAGAGAGTGAGATGTATGCTATTTTATTCTGGAATGCCAAAGAAGTTTTGGGCAGAGGCCGTTTCTACTGCAGCTGCCCTCATCAATAAGTGTCCTTCTTCAGCAATCTCTGATGAGACCCCAGATCAGAGATGGTATGGGAGCTTGGGAGATTATTCTGCATTGAAGATTTTTGGATGTGCAGCTTATGCACATATAAGGCAGAATAAATTAGAACCAAGAGCCAAGAAATGTGCAATGTTAGGATACCAAGATGGTGTGAAGGGATACAGATTGTGGAACTTGGATGGAGAAGGTCAGAATGTTATAGTGAGCAGAGATGTAATATTCAATGAAGAAGAAATGCCATTCAAGAAAAATGGAAGAGCCTCTGATGGTGGCAGCAGCTCTAGTATGCAGAACTTTGAGTTTGGTGAAGGATCTGGTGGAACAGATACAGATGAGGATGCTGATATTACAGAAAATCAAGAAGAAGGTGGAGTACTTAATCCTCAACCAGCTCAGGATGTGAGTGATCATGATCCACCAATGGAGCAAGCTGCTGCAAGTCAGGAAATTAGAAGGAATCCGAGGAGGAATGCAGGCTTGCCTAGTAGGTTTTCAGATTATGATATGAGCTTCTTTGCTCTATGTGTAGCAGAAGTACTCATGTTTTCAGAGCCCTCGACCTATGAAGAAGCCATGAGTTGCAAGGAAAGTCAGAAATGGATCAAGGCCATGGAAGAAGAAATTGAGTCCCTATTGAAAAATGGAACTTGGGTTTTGGTGATTGATCCAGGGATACAGAAACTGATCAGTTGCAAATGGTTGTTCAAAAAGAAGGTAGAGGTGGGGGAGGTTGAAAGCATACGTTTTAAGGCAAGGCTGGTTGCTAGGGGGTTCACACAAGTGGAGGGAATTGATTACACAGAGGTGTTCTCTCCAGTGGTGAAACATACTTCCATTCGGATCTTGTTGGCCATGACTGCTCATTTTAACTGGGAGCTGCATCAACTCGATGTGAAGACAGCTTTTTTACATGGAGATCTAGAGGAAACAATCTACATGATGCAGCCTAAAGGCTTTGAGAAACCTGGAGAGGAGAAGAAAGTTTGCTTGCTGAAAAAGAGCCTATATGGCCTCAAGCAAAGTAGTAGGCAGTGGAACAAGAAATTCCATGAGCAGATGGAGCTGATGGATTTTGAGAGATCAAACTTTGATAGCTGTGTATATATCAAGAGAAAGGGAGATCTGATAGTTGCCTACTTATTGCTGTATGTAGATGACATCCTGTTGGCTGGATCTAGCAAGAATGAGCTGCAGATTGTCAAGAAGGAACTGAAGCAGAAGTTTGAAATGAAAGACCTTGGGGAGGCAAAGCGGATCCTAGGGATGGATATCATCAGAGACAGAGGAAAAAGGGAGCTGAGGTTGGTTCAAGCTGATTACATCAGGAAGGTGATAGAAAAGTATCAAGTGAAGGATGCAAGGTTCGTCTCCACTCCATTGGCAGGCCATTTCAAACTTAGCAAAGAACAAGAGCCAAAGACAGATGAAGCTAGAAGGGAAATGAGTCTGATACCCTATGCGAATATAGTGGGCAGTGTGATGTACTTGATGATTTGTACAAGGCCGGATGTTGCTCATGCTATAAGCGTGGCCAGTAGGTACATGGCTGACCCGGGCAGAGAGCACTGGGCCGCGCTGAAATGGATCTTGAAGTATCTAAAGGGATCTGTAATGATTGGTTTGAAGTTTGGTGGTGGAGCCTGGTCTGAAAAGGATGAAGTTCTTGAGGGATTTTGTGATTCGGATTATGCTGCCAACTTGGACAACAGAAAATCCCAAAGTGGCTACATATTCACGTTATTTGGCACAGCAGTGAGTTGGAAATCAAATCTACAGTCTGTGGTTGCATTGTCTACGACCGAGGCTGAGTATATTGCGCTAACAGAGGCTGCAAAGGAAGGAAAATGGCTGCAAGGGATACTACAAGATCTAGGAATGAAGCTGGGAGCAGTGAAGATTAACTGTGACAGCAACTCGGCTATATGTTTAGCAAAACATCAAATGTTCCATGAGAGGTCGAAGCATATAGATGTGAGGAGACACTTCATCAGAGATGAGATTCAAAGTGGAAAGATCAATGTGGTGAAAGTTCCTACCGAAGAAAATGCATCAGACATGTTGACAAAATCTCTGCCAACTTCGAAATTCAAACATTGTTTGAAGTTGGTTGAGATTGTGGAGTGTTGAAGCTTGTAACAAGGATTGAGAAGGGAATCCGGATATTGATGGAGTTTTGCAAGGACAAGGTGGAGATTTGTGAAAGTGTGTCCATGCAAACTACTGGAGCTCGGCTTCTGAGCTCGGAAATGAAGCTCGGCTTTGAGTCCGGTTGTGATCGAGTGGTGGAGCCTCGGCAGCTCCGAGAAGAGATCAAGAAATAAAGCTCGGCTTTGAGCTAGCCGAGAAAGGCAGTTCGGTTGATAGCCGAGAAAGGCAGTTCGGTTGATAGCCGAGAAATGCAGTTCGGTTGCTAACCAAGAATGGCAGTTCGGTTTTAGCCGAGCAGCGGTTATAACTAACTTTGGGAAATAGAGTTAGTTGGATTTTATTTCTTGATTGCATCTTGTATAAATAGCTCGATAGAGCTCAGTAGTGAGAGAGCAGAATTACACCATATACACACACTCAGAGAGATTAAATCTCAAGATAGCAAGCAGTTGTGAGCGGTAGAGTGTGAGTGTGAGTTCGTTGTAATTGTAAAGAGTTCGTCAATAAGATTCCGGTCATCTTCTCCGTGGACGTAGGTGGATTATCACCGAACCACGTTATATCGTTTGCGTGCTTTATTTCCTCGTTCGTGCGTGTGTGAGATCGGCGGTATCACGACCCAACAGGACAGTTAGCTAAGATCGGAAGTGGGTTTTAACCAAATGTATATTTTTGTATTTGGCTTAAATAAATATTCTTGAAAATAGCGGCACCGTCCAAGATCGTTTGCTTGCGTGTCTTTCCTGCGAATTGGATTTTAATAAAGGACCATTTAATCTAATTATATTGTTGGATGATTATTTTTTTACTAATAAATAACGAAATTATTGATGGTGAATTTGCAGCAAGAAATCAAGTGGAGAGGCAATAGGAGGAGGAGGAGGGGGATTAGGAAACGTTTCGTTGGTTTCAAGCAGAGGTCATTTAAGCACGCAAATTTCTTGGAGAATGTTGATTTTTATGGTGCCTATTTTTCAATTATATTTATGGAGGTGGCAACATTGAATTTGTATTATTTGTCGACTCCAATATTCAACATACACCAAAAATTTTAGCGAAGTGAAATTTTTGTAGGAATTGTTTGTGAATGTGAGAATTGAGATTATGTAGCAAATTGGTTGAAGAATCAAGGAAAAAGAGAAGACTGTTTTAAAGAGGTTGAATTGTTCTATGTTGGAAACTTGAGATGTATGCAACTGGCGTTTATTTGCCTGATTTCCATGTAATTAATCAAATTAAATCTTCTATCTAAATCTAAATATATTCTACTGCGCCCACTTGTTTGATGTACTATGAAACTTCTTATTTTTCTTAGTTTACGATTGGACATATAACAGATCAATTAATTTGAAACATAGAAATCGTCGGATAAAAAATACTAAACCTAATTTAATTTGATTTGATTTCGTGTATACTACTCCCTCCGTTCCACAATAACAGTTTAATTTTGTCATTTCGGTCTGTCTCATAATAAAATAGTCATATTTTGTCATTTCGATTCGTCCCACAACAAGAGTCTTATTTCAGTTTTACTTTTTCAATGGTAAGTAGGCCGAACATTCTACCAACTTATTCTACTTACATTTTCTTATAAAACGAATACTACATATATAAGTGAGACTCATATTCCATTAACTTATTTAACTCACTTTTCTTTATTTTTCTTAATGTCATAACTAAATAGGACTCCTACTGCGGGACGGATTGAGTATTAATTAGTAGAATTTGTTTATACAATAAATTGCCCATTACGTGGTCTTACAATTGTATCCCTAAGGGCATTCACTATGGTGGCTGATTGCCACCGCTGAGCGATCTGCCCTCTAGCCACTCAATGTTTTTAGTTTATTTTTTTATATTTTTTTAAATGTAGGATATTTTCTTTTTAATAAAATTCATTTTTTATTGAATTATCTTTAATTTTTTTTCTTATTCTTTTATATCATTTTATTTCATATTAACAATTAAAAGCGAAAAATATAAAATAGTGAGGATATGAAAATGAGATGGGCTCTAAGAGCTCTCATAGCAAGAAAATAGACTATGAGATGGGCTGAAATAGCAAGAAGAAATGAAGATAAGCTCTAAATGGGCTCCAAATTAAAGGTGACCACTGTGAGTGCCCTAATTACCTTTCACGTTACAATGCCAAAGAATTGTGAGTTTTGATAAATAAATAAATAAATTTTAACACCAATCCATTAATTATTCAACTGTGATGCCACCTTTTAATTTTTATTTTATTTATTATTTGTTAATTAAAAAAATGACGACAGCCAAATAATAGATAGTCTTAATTCTCGAACAAGGGAATGGAAGGTCCAAGGAAATAGAAAACTCAATACCAAAAATATTGTTGGGTCGTGATACCGCCGATCTCACACGCGCACGAACGAAAGAATAAAGCACACAACGATGTAACGTGGTTCGGTGATAAACCACCTACGTCCACAGAGAAGATGACCGGAATCTTATTGATGAACAACTCTCAAATACAATGAACTCACACTCACAATTCAATCACTCCAAACTAATCGCAAGCTAGAGCAATAATCTCCTAATTGTGTATGTGTATTGTGTATTCTTTTTCTATATTCCTTTCAACTGGAAACTATCGAGCTATATATGCGAAGAACAAGAAATAACCCATCAACTGATTTCACACAAAACAGTTATAACCGCTGATTCCCAACGGCTAGTTTCAGCTCACCAAACCGAGCTCCTTTCTTGATCTCTTCCTCGAGCTCCAACGGCTCTATCACTTAATCAAATCAGCAGCTTGACGTGAATGAATTGCTCAAGAATGATAGTTTCCTTTGTTGGCAATTGAAACTATAAATATAACATATAACTGTCCCACATCGGTGTCAAGAGAAAACTGAAACTAGTATATAAGTCTCATGGACCCCTCCTCCTATCACCAATTGGTTTTAGGATGGAACCCATGGATTTCTATCATGGTATCAGAGCGGGTCGCCGACTGTGGGTCATATTTAACTGACCCAGCAGTATATCTGGGCTTAAACCGAAAAAAATGACTGACCCAGCAGTATAACTGGGCTGAAAATTTGGGCCAAGTGGTCCCAACCGATCGAAAAAAATTGGACCGATTGTCCAATCGATTAGAAAAAAGTCCAACCCCTCAAAGGTTCACCTTGAAGGGCTTGAGGGAGGGTGTTGGCAATTGAAACTATAAATATAACATATAACTGTCCCACATCGGTGTCAAGAGAAAACTGAAACTAGTATATAAGTCTCATGGACCCCTCCTCCTATCACCAATTGGTTTTAGGATGGAACCCATGGATTTCTATCATCCTTGCGCAAGAATGATAGTCCGCCAGTGTAAGAATGATAACTTGCGGCTGCAAGAATGATACTTTGCTTATGCAAGAATGATACTTTGCATGATTTGCATGGACACACATCCACAAATATAGTGGCAATAATTAAAGTCCAATGGTGGTTTTATTATTTCGAAGAAGAAAAAAGGAGTTATTCTATCCTGTTCCTGAGAATTGTAAATATTGATGAGAAATAAGAATATGTAGTCAGCTCTTTGATCACGAAAGATAAGATAAACGTATCTCTTCTAAATTAATATAGCATCTGAATCTAAATCTAAATCTCATTGGGAATAGATATTTTATTATATTTTTGTTTAAGTCTTGATAATTAGTTTTATATATTTATTGCGAAAAAATCAATTCTCAATAAATCCCAAACCCATTCAAAGGCTGTTGGTGAGAGTCTAGCCGCGAGACTTTATTCACACTAATGGATTTCTATAATACTTTTAATTTTATAATACCTTCATCTATCAGATGAAGGCATTAACTATTCAACTTAGACCGTTGTAATTAGGGGTGGGGAAACGATTCTCGGTTCTTGATTAACCGAGAACCGAACTTTATTTTTTCGATTCCCGGTTAAACTTAGACAGTTGTAATTAGGGGTGGGGAAACGATTCTCGGTTCTTGATTAACCGAGAACCGAAAAAATAAGGTTAAGGTTCGGTCCCGGTTAGTGGATTTAGGATTTAGGCGGTTCTCGGTTCTAACCGAGAACCGAAAGGTTAGAACCGAAAAACCGATTAGTGAGTTTAATTTTAATTTTTTGTAGATTCATTTTAATTTCATAAACCCTACACCTTTCAAGTTTCAAAAAATAATGTTGTGATAGAAACCAAACTCTATATCCCTATAATTTGTCTGCATTTCAAACAAGAGAAAACACAAATCATCTCTCTGATTCAATAACCAATCTCATGACAGCTACTTTGTTTATTAAATTTGGAACTTCAACGTATTAGATAAATATGGATCATTAGCAAATAACTTAAAATTCTCATTCTGGTATAGGTACATTGACTTATCTTCCATGAAAAAAATACCTAGTGTTTGCAATGAAGCTAATTCAAATATCTCGTGAGCTCTCTCATCTAAATTCTCGTAGCACACAGGCACCGCTGCTCTCTCCCACGCCGGCGACGACAAGGTTGCTGCTCTCTCCACACCGTTGCTCTCTTTGACGAGGCTGTTGTCCAACTCTCCACGTCGATGCTCTCTCCTTCGGTGGAACCGAAGAACCGGTCGGTTAGGACCGATCGGTTCCTCAAGGAACCGAACCGACTAAAGGTTCGGTTACGGTTCTCGTATTTGAAAAAAAAGGGAGTTGGTTAACCGACTAATCGGTTCGGTTAGAACTGAACCGATCGTTTCCCCACCCCTAGTTGTAATATGATAATTTGAAAGAAACTATAATGCTATTTAATTTTAACGATTTTGTCTCCGTAAAGCTGTTATACTATTATTAAACTATACTAGTAATAAATAAAGGGGCATATTTCATACATTTAACAATAGTTTAGCCCAACCTATCTGCTTACGCCTTCATCTAACTCAAAGACCCACAATAGTCCAAACCCAAACACATTAACGTCACTCATTTTTCGAAATATTATACCTCCAAATTTCCTTTTAAAGAGAATAACCATCAAGATTATAAGAATTTGTGTCAAGAGTGTGCTGGACAATATTAAATTGGGGATTATATTTGAAATTGATGAGTGTGTGTGTTTTAATTTCAATTCTAAACTTTATTAATTCTACCATTAAATAATATAACCAAAATTAAAATTTAAAATTTAAAATAATTATAATGTATATATCTCTCAAACATATACTTGCACACACAAACCACTACATAACATACCACACATATATAGATAAACACACAACACACTGCACTAAACACATACACACCAACA
This sequence comes from Salvia splendens, assembly GCF_004379255.2. Lineage (NCBI taxonomy): Eukaryota > Viridiplantae > Streptophyta > Magnoliopsida > Lamiales > Lamiaceae > Salvia > Salvia splendens. The sequence continues at coordinate 8,619 of NW_024599161.1, read as the reverse complement.
CATTGCATACATATAGGAAACGCAATATTGCACACACTCAAACATTAATCACGCAGAACACAAAATATTGTACACACTACCCACAAAAAAATGATATTCACACACACACTCGCCAGTCGCCGCAATATAAAATGTAATACTAGAAAAACAATTTAGAGCTACATAATGTATATAAACAAAATAAACTAAAAATATGCATAATTAAAAATTAATTTCAATTTTGATCAAATTTTGTGTGTGTCAATTTTATATCAATTAATTAATTTATACAAAAAATTTAAAATTAAATAAAAATATTATAACTTCAAATTTAATTTCATAAAATTAGGCCACCCGCAACGCGTTACACGGGTGGCTCGAATCCGGTCCCTCCGTGACGAGACGGGCGCGGGACGCGTTGCAGCGTCCCGTCTCGTCCCCAGCCCGCCGAGACAGCCCGCGAGCTGTCTCGCCAAGCGCGCGAGCGCGACGTGGCGCCCTCCGGCACGATGCGTGACGCCCTCTCACCGGCCCGCGAGTGGGTTTCGTCACGCTGACGCAATAAATCATTTTTTAAAATGATTTATTAAATAAAAAAATTAAAATTAAAATTCGAAAACAGTAATATTACTGTTTTTCGACCGTTTTCCCAATTATTTATTTATTTTTATTTTTTTACTCTATAAATACTCATATTTCATCCTCATTTTACACACAAACACACATCTATTCTTCTCAAATCATCTCTCTTTACACTCCAATTTTCATCTCAAATCAACTCTTTTATTCTTCCCCCAAAGTTAATCGATCTAATGGATCCATATGAGCAAATGCGTCGAATAATGGAAGAATCATTTGGAGAAGATCAACACCGGGAGGCGGAGGAAGTCGCCCCGCCCCAAAGACGCTCCCGGACTTACATCCATCGTAAGCGGGAGGAAGCTGCCGCAAGGTTAGTACGCGACTACTTCTGCGATAACCCGGTTTGGAGAGATACCTACTTCCGTCGCCGTTTCCGAATGCGAAAATCGCTATTTCTCCACATCGCAAATACATTGGCAGGTCGGGAAGAGTTCTGTAATGTCCGTTTTTTTTTTAATTAAAGGGTGTTTGCTTTTTGTGAATATCTTGTTTAAGATATGGTGTGGTATGTTTTATTTGTTTTACATTATTTATGGTGTGAATTTTTTAGTTTATGGTTTTTGAAAAGCAAATTAATATCCTAATTAATAAATTAAATATCTCTCTCTCTCTCTCTCCCTCTCTCTCTCGGTTCTCTCCCTCACCCCACGATCTTCTCAACCCCCCCCACTCCCACAAAACCGATATCTTTCCCTTCCCAATCACAATCAATCATCGGTTCTCTCTTCTCCCTCACAATCTCAACACCGGTAAGCTTCCTCCCTTCTCCCTCTCGGTTTTTACCTTCTTCCATTCACTCCCTCTCATCATCTTCTTGGATTCCTCAAGGTGATACCCTCCTTCGTCGTGAATCGGAGTCGTAAGAGGAAGTAAAGCTTTTACACTACGTTGAACTATCCGGGAAAGGTAATACAAGGCCTCAACTCTCGTTTAATTCGAAAAACATGCATGTAGGACGTTTTGGGAAGGTTTAGATGCTGAATAGGTTTTGTGATTATGTGTTGTTGTCGAGCATGTTTTGTTAGTAACTGACAGTGGGTTCCGACCCCGTTTTGACTGAGCAAACGATCTCCTTTTGGTACGAAATTTTAACCGTATAAACTTGGATGTGTCTTCGGTGTGGTGTGTAAATTTCAGCTTCATTGGATGTCGTATGATTTTACTATGATTTTTGCAAGTAAACTGCGCAGTTCTGCGTGTGTGTGTTCTGGGTGATGTTTTCATGTGCAATGGTTGGGTTTCTGAGTGTTGTGCTTTTGTGATGTATGTGGGTGTGTTTGGCCAAGAGATGGCTCGAGGAATCAGTGTTTGGTTCGAGAGTTTTCGTGTGTGTTGGCCGAGAGTTGTTGGGTTCAGCCTAGGGCAGATTTGTGGAGAGTCTGGAAGGGATGATCCCAGGTGTTTGGGTGTGTTTTGGGATGTAGAATGCGTGGTGTGTTTGTCGTATAGGGTTTGAGAATCGGGGGTCAGAGGAAAAGGGGTGTAAACTAGGTGCCGAGCAGACGGCCGAGGTGGTCGGCCGAGGTGCCGAGCAGGCGGCCGAGACGGTCGGTCGAGGTGCCGAGCCGGACGGCCGAGATGGTCGGCCGAGGTGCCGAGCTGTGCCGAGACAGGTGCCGAGCTGTGCCGAGACAGGTGCCGAGCTGTGCCGAGACAGGTGCCGAGCTGTGCCGAGACAAGTGCCGAGCTGTGCCGAGACAGGTGCCGAGCTGTGCCGAGACAGGTGCCGAGCTGTGCCGAGACAGGCGGCCGAGGTGCTGAGCCAGGCGGCCGAGACGGTCGGCCGAGGTGCCGAGCCAGGCGGCCGAGGTGCCGAGCCAGGCGGCCGAGGTGCCGAGCCCGGCGGCCGAGACGGTCGGCCGAGGTGCCGAGCCAGGCGGCCGAGACACCGAGCCAGGCCGAGACGCCGATCCTTTTTCCGAGCTTTTTCCGAACCTTTTCCGAGCCAAGTGAGCCGTTGCACAGTAAGGGTATGCCAGGAGTTTGAGTGTTGTGTGTGTGTCGTGTGCGCGTTTTGAGTACGTCGTATGCGTGTCGGGTGTGTGCGGGGTGTGTTTTCGGGCGTGTCTTTGTGTGTTTGGCTTATGAGATGTTGTTAAGTGTGTGTTCGTGTAACGTGCTAGATGTTGAAGTCGTCCACGTAGGAATCATGCATTGTCGTTTAAACATCGTCTACCCTGACTCTAATCATGATTTATTTATCTTTCAAAGGGTGATCTTTTTCGAGGAAAGTGTGGTTGAAGGGAACTGTTTTAAAAGCTAAGCAATCGAGGTGGGCTTTTCTACCCTACTTTTATGTGGGTTATCTTTAAATACGGACTTTGTTCCGGAAATGTTTATGGAGGTGAACTGTTTGTCTTGCCAATTGTTTTGTTTTGAAACCTATCTGAAGTGGTTTACCACATATGTTTAATCGAATTCGGGTCTGTTGGGCTGCGAACCCTCAGGCTAGTGTACACGAGACCGGGAGCCATCTGAGAGCAAGTTGGCCGGTCTAGTTGACCTGGGGTGTGGCCACGCCCCTTGTCATGGTTGGATCAGATAGTGTATGATAGTGGGAATAAGGGTGGCAATATCTGAAAATGACTGCGCAGTCGAATTTATGAAATATATTTTGTGTACTTGGGTTATTTTCATTACACTAAAACCCCAATGTTACACTGTGTATGGCATGACAAACTATGATTTTGGCGTGTGTCCACTGAGTGCAATAAGTACTCAGCCCTGCATGTTGTTTTCTTAATGTGCAGGTTGAGCGGCGATGGGGATGACGGATGTTGAGCAGTGAAAGCCAAATGAGTGTTTTTACTTGGTCTTTTGGATGGTGTCGTGTCGTCATACCCGGCATCATCTGTCTTTTGGTCTTTTCCGCTGCTTTGTAATCCGATACATTGTTTTTTTTTTAACTCTGTTTACATTAACTTTAGAAATGTCTTCTTAGTACAATGTTTGAAGTGAACTTCTTTTTAATAAATGCTTTTGGATCAAATATTCCTGTTCTCCCCTTTCTTCCCCGCTTCTTTATTCCTCCCCTAGTCGCGGTCCACCGTACTTCCTATCCTTAGGAAATGCGGGCGTGACAGAGTGGTATCAGAGCCTAGGTTTTCTCTTTCTGCTCTGGACCCAAAAAAAAAAATTCTTTTTCTGACTGGAGTAAGTTTTCAAAAGTGTCATTGGCTCAACATCCGACTCATCGCACTCAACCTGAAATGAGGTAATGAAAATTTCGAAATTTTGGAAAGTATATGGAAGTGGAGGAAATTGTGATTTTGGTGTTGAAAATGATTTTTATGTAAAGTTTAAGTAAATGTTGAGACATGTGGAAGGTACAACGTGATGTGGAAAAGTTGGAAATTATTTGAGTTATGAACTGTTATGGTGTTATGAACTGTTGATGTATGATGAACTTATATGAAAGCATGTGGCTGATGTGTGATGTTATGATGACGTGAATGTTGATGTGAGCTTTTATGTGAGAATGTGTTGGCCTTTTGAATGTTTGAACTTAGACGTGATAGAATTTCACTAGTGCTTCTTGGACCTATGATAGATAAGAGCTTTTGGCCTTTGAACACCAGCGGGTTGGGTTAGAACAGCGATACGTGCATACACACTCTCTCTCTCTCTTCTTCGGTTTGTACTCTGTTTTTATACGCGAGGCGGTTGTTTCTGTTTTTCTATAGATGGCGCGTATGTTCCGAACCCCGCGACGGAGTGATCGCGATAGACTTAGGGCACAGAGGGTGCTCAGGGATTATAGAGTGTACCGGAAGAAGGATCACGTACCGTTGATCGAGTTCGTGGCACACTTCGACACCCTCTGGAGGGCAGCTCAGGAGTTCGGAGTGACAGAGCATGACGGCATTGAGAAGCTAATAGATTTGCTTCCCGATAGCTGGAAGGAGTGGGCCGAAAGAACGGCGAGGAGGTACACGTGGCATGAGCCCGCTACCGATGACATGGTGGGTGACATGGCTGGCTTTCGGAAAGCCGTGTATTGTGCACTGGTGGACTCTCGAGAGGAGCAGCCCCCACAGAGGTGAAGAGAGGGTCGTGTATCAGGACAAGTATGTGAGCATGTACGAGGTGAACAAGGTATGAAGATGTTTATGAGGAGGCTCTGCCAGGGAACTCCGAGGAGGACGACGACGAAGACCCGGAGGAAGGGCCTATGGATGAGGATGATAGAGTCGTAGTCTAGAATTAGAATAGTTCGTTGTCTTTTCAGTTTTTGCTTTCAGTACGATCTGCTCTTGGGAACAATGTTGGCCTTCTTTCTTTTAATGAGAATTTGGATTTTGATATATATATCCTATGTGTTGCATCTTATACTACATGAAGATTTTATAAGAAAATTTTGAGAAAGTGGTAATTTTGGATGAGAATTGTAGTAACACTTTTTGGATATTGAATCAGAATGCCGCCAAGACGTGCACGCCAACCACGACAAGGACCCAACGTGGAGGCACCACCTCCACCACCACCTCCACCACCACACCTCCACCCCCGCCTCAACAAGAAAGATTCATAGTTACGTTCTCAAGCAGAATCCCCCAAATTTGACGGACAAGGAGACCCATCCAAAGCGGAAGAGTGGATACGCGGCCTCGAGCGTATCTTCAGGGTCATGGAGTGCACAGATAGGGAGCGCATTGCTGGTGCTACCTTTCAACTGTCAGGTGCTGCCGATTACTGGTGGGAGACTCGGCAAAGAACTATGAATCCTGCCCGCCTGGAGGCGCTAACATGGGAGGAGTTTAAAGTGGAGATCGATAACAAGTATGTTCCAAAGACGTACAGACGGCCAAGGTGGTAGAGTTCCACACACTAAGCCAAGGCCGAATGACTGTAACCGAGTATGACCGAGCCCTCGCGCAGATGGCACGATATGCGCCCGAGTTGATGGACACCGATGAGAAATGGGCGGTGAAGTTCCGGGCCGGGCTCAGAGATGAGATAAAGGCCGCATTGGCCTGTCGAGGAGAACTCTCCTACTCGGAGATCTTGACTTGTGCACTGGACGTGGAAGATGCACTCCCTAAGCCAAGAGTTGTGGCAACAACAAACGCGACACCTCTACAAGCTCAGCCGGGCCACCAAGAGAAGAGGAGGTGGGATGGTGACCAGGCTCAGTATGGTGGTAAGAGGCCACAACACATGAGGAACCCACCCTACAATGGCGGAGACAGAATACTTTCCAACCGAGGGCAAACTTTCCGCCGAGGAACCCTCAATGTGGAAGGTGCTTCAAGTACCACGCCGGGGAGTGTCGAGACCCTAGGTGCTTCAACTGTGGTGGGAGTGGCCACTACATCCGAAATTGCCCAAACAAGCACATGGGAACGGGAACGAGACAGAACCAGCTAGGTTTCCGTCCACAATCCCAGGCACTACCTGCACCTCCACCGCAACAACGCCGCCAAGGATTACCATCGCAAGCAAGGGCCTACGCCTTGAAGGGGAAACAGCCGGCAAACGGGAAAGAAACCTTTGAGCAAGGAAACTTGGCAGGTATGGGCACACTTCTCAATATGCCTATAGTTGTCTTGTTTGATACGGGTGCGTCGCATTCCTTTATATCAACGTCTTGTGTGGATACTTTGGAATTACCTACTGTTAAGACCGAACCCACTATGAGTGTGACCTCACCGGTAGGCGGGGCTATAGATATATCCCGATCTTGTGCATGTGTGAACTTTGGAATAGGTGAACTCAGTTTAGTGGCTTATAATTTGCAAGTAATGACGATGGGTAGCGTAGACATAATCTTGGGTATGGATTGGTTAGCGGAGAACCACGTTACCCTTCATTGTAGAGAAAGGGAAATTTCGTTTGAAACCCCCGGAAAAGAGCCGATGAAGTTTCACGGAGTCCCAATGAGCCGACGCAAGTCCATTATCTCTGCGCTGCAAGCCACTACAATGATGAGGAAGGATGTCCAGCGTACCTTGTTTATTTGAATGGGGAGGAGAAGAAAGACAGGAAGATAGAAGAGTGGCGATAGTGAGTGAATATCCCGATGTCTTCCCCGATGCATTGCCGGGACCCCCACCCGACAGGCAAGTAGAATTCACGATGGAGCCCGGATCGGCACCAATATCCAAGGCACCTTATAGAATGCGCCCAAAAGAGTTGGAGGAGCTTAAGGTGCAACTGCAAGAGCTACTGGAATTGGGATTCATTAGACCTAGCGTGTCACCATGGGAGCACCAGTGTTGTTCGTAAAGAAGAAGGATGGAACGATGAGGATGTGCATCGACTATCGGGAGCTAAACAAACTAACGCTGAAGAACAAGTATCCACTACCAAGGATAGACGACTTGTTTGACCAACTTCGAGGGCAGGAGTCTTCTCTAAGATGGACTTGAGGTTTGGGTACCATCAGCTGAGGGTTCGGCGAGAAGATGTACCCAAGACAGCTTTTCGAACAAGATATGGTCATTATGAGTTCGTTGTAATGCCTTTTGACTGACGAACGCCCCGGCAGTGTTCATGACCTTATGAACCGCGTGTTCCATCCATTTCTGGATCGGTTTGTCCTGGTTTTCATCGATGACGTGCTTGTTTACTCAAAGAACGAGGAGGGCACAAAGAGCACTTGAGAACCGTCCTAGCAACTCTAAGGGACGAGAAACTATATGCCAAGTTCAGTAAATGCGAGTTTTGGCTCAAGGAAATAAATTTTCTGGACATGTAGTAACTTCAGATGGAATTCGTGTAGATCCGGCCAAGGTAGAAGCGGTGCAGGAGTGGAAGTCACCTTCTACACAAAACGAAATCCGAAGCTTTTAGGACTGGCGGGCTATTATCGAAGATTCATCGAGGGATTCTCGAAGATAGCAAGGCCAATGACGCAACAACTGAAAAAGGGAGTCAAGATGATTTGGACGCCAGAATGTGAGGCGAGCTTTCAGTTGTTGAAGGAGAAATTGACCACCGCCCACCAATCCTAGCTGTGCCGAGCCAGAGACTGACTATGCGGTATATACGGATGCGTCGAAGTTGACTGGGATGTGTGCTTATGCAGAAGGGAAAGTGATGGCATATGCATCGAGACAATTGAAGCCCCATGAACTGAATTATCCGACGCATGACTTGGAACTGCAGCTGTGGTACATGCTTTGAAGATCTGAGACATCATCTTTATGGAGTCCGTTGTGAGATATACACGGACCATAAGAGTCTAAAGTACTTCTTTGAGCAAAAGGAGTTGAACATGCGCCAACGTAGGTGGCTCGAGTTGGTAAAGGACTACGATTGTGGTATAAATTACCATCTGGGAAAAGCAAACGTAGTGGCCGATGCTCTTAGTAGGAAGTCTCAATCTCAGCTGGCCACCTTTCTTACTATCGAGGAGAGTATAATCCAAGAGTTCAGTAAGATGCGCTGAAGTGGTGAGAATGCCCGAGACTGTGAAGGATAGTAGCCACGTTGGTGATGGAACCCGACTTAAGAGCCAGAATTGTAGAAGCTCAACGGCGAGATACGTTACTAGAAAAGATTCGCTCAGAAGTGAGGACGGGTGAACTCGGAAATTTTCGTGAGCAGCGGATAATGGTCTCACATACAAGGAAGGTTGTGTGCCTAAGGATGAAGCCTGAGGATGGAAATCATGAGAGAAGCACATGAAACCCCATACGCTGCTCACCCAGGAAGCACCAAAATGTATCAAGACTTGAAAAGACAGTTTTGGTGGAACGGTATGAAAAAGCATGTTGCGGCATTTGTGGAGAGATGCCTAGCATGTCAACAAGTAAAGGCGCTACACCAACGGCCCTATGGAAATTGCAACCCCTCGAGATTCCGGAATGGAAGTGGGAACATATTGCAATGGACTTGTGGTAGGACTGCCAAAATCCCAGCGAGGAACACGGTGATGGGTGATTATAGATCGCCTCACCAAATCTGCCCATTTTGTGCCGGTTCGTGCCACTTATGGATCCGATCAGTTGGCTAAGTATATGTACGGAAGATTATACGCTTGCATGGAGTTCCAGC